>NW_015538203.1:368562-377139 GCF_001515605.1 Sinocyclocheilus anshuiensis
TATATATATCGATTTCGACTGAAATATGATAGTGTTCATAGTGTGGTGTTGGTTATTTGCTCAGATTTATACAATGGTGTGTGCTCAAAATCAATCTAGACATAACAAATGTAATCTGCTCCATACGTGCGCTACATATGTCCTGTTCTTATCGACAGCTTTTCTTTAGATACACCTGTAGCATTTAAGTAGGTACTTGTGAAGTTGCAAAACTGCTGTGTGTTGTATAGTGATATTATTATAAGTTGAATGGATTCACATCTGTTGTAGGCTTATTAATGATGTTTGCTAAGCCGGGCATACTTAGAAAACTTGGCATGCATTGTGCGTTCTCATCTCCTTGTAATTGCCTATAACCTGACATTTGTGCCATATTGTATGTTTCTTTGTTAGGGAAATATCTGCTGAGAATGTAAATGTAAATGTTCAAGGATCATTTGAGAATAAGAGACAAAACCACAGTCAAACTTCCAGTGGTGTTTATTGGAAAAGTGTATGATTTATTTAATTTTTTTAATTAAATGCTTAAGGGTGGTACATCAATGAATAAAACATTATAATGAGCTCCCCTCAGGGGATTATGGAAATGGAAATGTAATAAGTATAGTGTGCTAGGATGAAATATTTGGTGTCTGTCATGAATGAGGTTTGCGCTGAGGATGTTGTTCAGAAAGGCTCTATATGTTGCCTGATGCTGATAAACGGCTGTGCTCATTGCTGCCTCACACTGTTTGATGATACATGCCCCTTGGCAGAAATTACAAACAACCCATGAATTCAGAACATGTTTATAATAATCATACATTGCTCTCGATGTTAGGAAGTATATGTCATTGCAGCAAAGACAAAAACGCTTTGTCAAATAAATGTATTTCTTCCTTATGAAATGATGCAGTGCATCAGTAGTTCACATTTTTCCTGGCTAAGTGTCTCATTGGTTTATCTTGGATTAGAATGATTTGTTTTAGACCTACGTATTAAGCCCAAAGTATGTGAATGAAAACACTTCTACTGTAGCTAAACAAGCTTAATTTCACACATTGTTGGTTCTGAAATGTGTCAGAATGCAATTTATAATACAGTGCAATTTTATTCTCAGCCAGAAGGGGCATCATATCAGATATTACATAAACCAACATAAACCGTCTTATACTGCAAATTTTGAAACTACTGTTATGAGTAGAAAAAAATACATAGTTGTTTGCTTTTCAGGATTGAATTGAGAATGTGTTTTCATTCCCGATTCGGTTTCTGAATTTAAATTGTGGAAGCAAACAGGCTGCAGAATTGCAATTTCAATTTACTTAACATCAAACATGGAGTAATTGGTAAAACTTTACAATAAGGTTTGTTAAAATAGTTAATGCATTGGGTATCATAATGCATCAACAATGTTTTGAAGCATTAACTCCTAAAGTATTAAGTATCTAGGTTAAAGTTACATTTAAATATAGTTGTTCATTGTTTGTTCGTGTTTGTTTGTAATGCATTAACTTGAAATCTTAAAAATTAGCATTAGCCTATATTAATAAATGCTTAAAATGTTTCATTGTTAGTTCATAGTCCATTAATGTTAACACATTGAACCTTCTCTATTGTAAAGTGTTACTGAGTAGTTCAAGAAGCTTCTTACTAGTTTACAGTATATATCGTGTGGCTAATTCCAGCCATAATATTTAATACAATAAATTTGGCAACTTAAAAACTATTTAAAAATAATTAAAGTTCAATCATTTAGGATATTTGAGTGTGTTCCATGATGATGTAAATAATTTGTGTAGTCGTGGTCTGTTTTGAAAAAGGACACTTGGGAGTTGCTGTCACGAAGTCAGAATTAATTAAAGTCATAAAAAAGGGAGTTTCATTTATTGGAACATGATCAGAAACATATTTGCATAACATAACTATGCACGAAGGGTAAAATTAACTTTCCCACAAGCAGACAGTATATACAGTACACCCGATTGTCTTCTCATTGAATAGAAGTGCCATTTATTGTGCTACAAAGGAAGCAAAAAAAATAAAATAATAATTTAATAAAAATAAAACAAGTTGGACCTAATAACGAACCTCCTATCGAGGCAGTTTTAATTAATTTAATTTCATACTGGGCACAATCACAGTTATCAAAGGCTTCCAGTTCCCCAGCCCTGAGTACAATTAGAGAATTGTAGTCTGTCAAACAGAATGGCTCGGAGGTTGAAACACAATTGTGTGATAAAGCGCAATGGACTTCAGGTCTATGAGAGGCCAGGACGTGTCCTATTCATTCTAGGACTGATTTTAAAGGCCAATGGGGTAAAGACTACATTAATATTGAATTCACTCAGTCTGATCACCAATAACTGCCATGCAAACTACAATATGACCTTATTTTCTCACAAAATCTCACGGTCTAGAGATGCGTGACTGTATCGGTCTCTATTCAATTGTCAAGCTGGAAGCCTTAAATAAAATCCAACCGAACCATCATGGCATTTCTAATAGATCCCTATGGCACATAATGCCATTTTAATTAACCTTTTCTGCGGTTCTGATGCACGGCCAATTATTCACGTGGATGACGAGGTGCAATCCATCATTTGGAATGTAAAATCTGTAACATGACAAACACTAGCTTATCGGAAAGTGTGGGGTCGGGCTGGTCCGTTGCCCATTTTTATGTTTCACTTTGATGGGATGGAGTTCATCATAGGAAAATACTACAGAGAAATAACTCATGGACCCCATTAGCTGATGTTGTATTATGCATGGAGCTCCGTGAGGACTATGATAAAGTCTATTGTTGGAAATTACTTTTGATAAAGGTCATATGGTTAAACACTTGCTGGATGCCTCGCATATATTCAGTTTGCTAGGGATGCGGTGTGCCTTGCAAATGCTGTTTAGGTAGAGATCCGACTATCACATGTCATTCCAAACTTGCATGATTGTTTCATTTGTTAAACTTTTTTTTTTTTTTTTTTTTATAATACTATGATTATTGTTTTTACTTTTGCATGCAAAAGCATAATGTATCATAATAGTCAGTGAGGCTCTGCAGTACAGTGTACTATATTCCAAGATTTTAGAAAAGTCATATGATTTTAGAACAACATGAGAGTAAACATTTTAAACAAACCATTTTCTATTTATCAAATAAATCTGAGAAAATATCACCATTACCACATTAGGCAGTACAATTGTTTTTAACATTGATGATAAATGTTTCTTGAGCAGCATATTAGAATAATTTCACATAAATCATGTGACATTGGAGTTATGGCTGCAGATAATTATTTTAAATAATAATATTTCATGATATTTAAATACACTTGATATATGGTTTTTACTGTATTTTTGATTACATAAATGCATCCTTGGTGACCAGAAGAGACCTTCAAAAACAATCTTACCAACCCCAAAAGTTTGAACAGTACATCCTGTCAAAGTGCGATTGATACTGAGCCTAACATAAATAACTTGCTTCACTTCTGCAGTGTATTTTTTTCAACTGATGCAAATCCACCACTTTCTTTAATGTATTTTCACCACTTTCTTGAATGTAACAGCTACATTTTGACATTTAATCAGTTCCCATTGTATAAACAATTATCACTTTTTGTTGTTGTTCTTTTCTTGTTGAATATCATGTTTCGCTCTGAAATACATTAGATTATGGAAGTGCAAATGCAAACAGCATTTCATTGCGACTTTAATTAGGGCATCGCTGTCTAATCCTGCTCCTGGAGGGCCACTATCCTGCAGAGTTTAGCTTTGAATGCTAAATAAACACACCTGAACCAGCTAATCAAAGTCTTCAGGATTACTAGAGGCTTCCACTCAAGTGTTTCAGAGCTAAACTCTGCAGAACATTTGCCCTCTGTTGTGCATTTTGGACTGTCCTTGGTTTATCTTGTGTTTGAATCTATCCTTTCCATCATTTCAACATCATGTAACCTTGCATAAAGAAATCGGTACGTCACTTCCACATCTCCATCGTGTGGAATCAGTGTTGAACACCAAGGACATTCTCCCTCCAGAACATGGATTATTCTCATTTGAGTTCCCGTCCCCGAGTAAATGCCAAGGGTGTTCATTTATCAGACCAAACACCAGGCAGTTGTCTGAAATGTTGCCTACCTTAGCAATGATGGAGGGCATATTTGTGTTGAAGTGCTTTAAATATTGAATCCAGGGCACTGCAATGAGAAGAGAGAGAGGGATTCTTAATGTTCTGAATTTGGGAAGGGTTCCAAGGGGGCCTTTCTGAAAGAAGAACAAGTAATGCATGACTACTTCTTCAGTCCCCACAGGAGATTTATTTGACTTGGAAGCTGTTTCCAAATGTATTTGGATTATGCAGAGTTTTATATTATTATGTAGAATTTCAACACTTGTTTTAGGAATAGTTCACTTATAAAACACAACTCTTTTTAATGTTTTGTTCCTCTTTGTTTTTTTTTATCTGCCATCTCTCGCTATTCAATCTGCTAATATCCGTCCCGTGCACTCACTGAGCACTCTCTTCTCCCTATCATTACTAGACCCCCTCTCTTACTGCTGATTGGCAGTGAGTGTGTTTTGGTACTCGGTCCGATACTGTGGTCAAAAGCGTTTTTTCAAATATTGCTTAGTGCCCCTTTAATGCAGTTCCTTTTTTAACTTAAATATCAGTCTGTTTCTCGCACAAAGCTATCATATGACGTTATAAGACATATGGTCTACTTTTGTGATACTTATATTGTGTTTTTTTACAGCTTGACAGGCAGATAAATGGAAAAGAGCTGTGTAAAGATTCTGGGGAAAAAGTACATTTAGGGGAACTATTCTTTTAATAATGACAGGGTTCACTGAATTATTACAATTAATCTATTTTGTTTAACAAATGTTTTACATTTTCTGTGGAGGCTGAACAGAAAAAAAAAAGTCTTTAAAGGAAGTGTCCTGGTAATATGCTTAAAGAATGATTAATTGTACTATGTACTTCTGGCAAATTCTGCAAAATCTCCTGATGTGCAAAACAGGTTTTTCCAAGGAATGCATATCCAACTTCTCAGCAGTGATGCGAGGCTCTTTGAGAGGTTTAATAAAAGAGTGATATACCTCTGACATGCTGAACTATATTAGTAGTATAATGAATGCAAATGCAGCAGTGGTTCAGGAAATGACTCCAGTGTGTTAGCAACAGTACTGTGACACAATGGTATTAGCTGAAAACACAACATTAATGCAGTTGTTTTTGTTTTATTTATTTATTTTTTGGTGACATTCCCTTTGAAACTAGAGAGAAAAAAAAATAGTGTAGTGCTTCCAAATGCTTGCACATAATGATGAATAATAAAGAAAACATTTACATCATTCATTTATTTACATGTATTAATTTAGCAGATGCTTTTGTCCAAAGGGACTAGCAGTGAAGTCATGTTAAAAGCTTTTATCAAAATATGCAAAAACATTACTTTTTTTTTTTAGCTTTGTGTAGTTGTTTTTTTTTTTTTTTTTAAAGAAGGACTGAGAGAGAGAGAGAGAGAGAGAGAGAGAGAGGGTGAAAAATATGATTTAAATTAATTACATTATATTGTGTATTCATTTTAGTATTTAAGGGTCTTGTAGTAAAAATAAAGCATGGGCATGTTTTTTTTTTTTTGTTATTTATTTTTTTATTTTATTTTTTCCTGGAATATAATTTGGCTCTCAACAAGTTAATCTAATTTGGCTTTGTGGATCACCGTCTGTTGTATTAAATTGTTTATGCTTTGGCAACACATTATTTTTTTTTTGTCAGTCCAATAAAGCCCTTTCAATTAAATTGTAACTCATATTACTAGCTGGGTAATTATCCTTATTATTTTGCGAACACATTTGATTTTTTTTTTTTTCTGTGTAAGATATGCGAAAGGCATTTTTGTGTCTCGGTAATAACTTTGTTCTTGTTTGTAACTTCCAACCTCCAAAAAGGACATCACATCATCTTAATTATTTGAATTACATGTCATCTTGACAGTAGTGTACAAACCTGAATGGGTCTGGGTGTGTGATCAAGCAAAATGCTATTATCTGTCAATTAGCCGTTCAAAAATGCTTGTAGCACAGCAGAATTCAGCCTCGATATCAAAGGTGAACACCATCACCTGCGTTTCATCAAACCAGTGACACAGCTTTTGAAAGTTGCCTCATTTTCAGACACCGCCTTGATCTTCACTCCATCCTTTAGTTTTTTTATTTTTTTTTTTCCTCTCAACGTGTGTGAGGTTACTGCTGTATTCAGCTATTCCTTGACTCGAGTCATTAGCCATGCACATATCTAACAAGTAAGCAGAAATTCCAAACATTATGAAATCCAACAGCCCCTCATATGCTCATTAAAAAGAATTATACAAATTTTAATTAAATATACTCAAACAACACCGAAGGGCTAGATTCCAGCCCTTTTGAGTAAGAATAGCATTAATAAAATAGGTCCATCTTTACAAAATTGAACCAAGTTTATTTTTTTTTTCTACCATAATTAATTATTAGTGAATAGAAAACTTTTGAAATTAATTTTGAAGGGGGTACATTGGTTTTATATATATATATATATAATTTTTTTTTTTTTTTTTTTTCTATTCATTATAATTTATTGTAATGACAATAACTATAACAGTAACTTTTTTCACTGATTTATATCTTCAAAGTATATTATTAGGACAGGTTTTCATTCTGTACTATCCATCATCTGTCCTATTAATTCGTATACTAATCTATTTACATTTTTTTTAGCCTTTTAATGTTGGAGAAGAACCAGAGAAGAGATGTTTTCATCAGCCTGTCTTTATGCATATTTTGAAGTATAGCATTAGAAACGAGTGATGGAATAGCCCAATTTCGAGAAAATTCATCCCTTAATTCACAAAAAAAGTTTTCACGCTTGCTTGAGGTGGTTTTTGACTTGTGCGAAAAAGGTTTAATGCCAATAATGGGAGATACAAGCACATCAAAAAAGTCTTGGGACTTTGCGCTATGGGGCGGCATAACCTGACTAACTAGTGGACATCTGAAATGTTGTTATGGTCATTCTTAAATGCCCGGGCAAAGTCTTTCATCAAAGTATTTCTGTATAATTGCCTCCCAGAACCTTCTTACATGATTGTGTTCCCAAACAGCAGGCATCCACCTCCGTAAGCAATGACCGCATTTATTGTGTTTCGTCTGCTCGCTCTGAGGCACAAGTAATTTATTTTATATGAAAATTATTATATTCAGTGGTTTCTCCTACTTTTCTTAGTTATATTTAGTGCCAGTTTATCAGGAAGTGACAATTTTGTTCTCTTTGACTCATTGGATGGAAACGGTGCTTATTCGCAAATGTTTTATGCAATATTCCAATTTTGCGCACAAGTTAAATTTGCAACTTTGGATGGAAACCTGGCTATTATGATTCACTCCAGATCTGAACCTGCATCTCTTGCAGAATATCTTAAGTACATGAGTTACTCTCCAGCTTTCCATATGTTATGTTGATAAATGGTTTGTAAAAGCCATCAGTATGCGTTATCTTTCAGACTGAGGGTTTGGTGTGTCTGTTCTCCAGAGATCATTGATATATCTCTCTGTTGTTTTCTTCTTTCTGAATTATTCTCTTATTACTTATATCTGATGGATCTGACTGTATAATTCTTTGCTCTACTGTTTGCGTATATGTCTTTATACTCAAAGGGCTGATTTTTTTCAGATCTGATACAGTGCAGTGGGTGAAGTTAGATGGATCAGGCTGAGATGGTCCTTCAAGAATGATGAGGTCATGCTGACCTCCTCAGCCTAGACTCTTTCTACATTCTTTATCACTTCTGTCTCGTTATATTTACATTATTGCTCAGTCATCAGAGACTCAAGCTTGGTGTCAGACAGAAGACTAAATCTCATGTGTTTCCATGGGAACTGAAGGCTGAACTTATGGTTTGATGAATCCTCATTCACCTTCTCATGGTTAGTCATCTGATTATAGTTTATTACTGAATGCCGTCATGCTGTTGCACCTATAGTTACCTGTTGTATGTTGTTACACAATTTCATAAAAATCAGACATCATTGTGTAAATCTGTCTTATTTCTTTAAATAATATTTACATTTTGCAAACATCATAATATTTTACTTTCTTAACATTCATTTTTGTCAATAAATGTTGGATTTTCTTTTGTACCCGAAGCAGTTGCTCCTTGAGCTCACTAGTTTCTTACTAGAAGTCAAGGTCTTCAAATAAAATAGTTTTTATTGTATTTTACTGGTCGTTAATTAGATACACTGGAACTACCAAATGCCCATGGCGTTTCAAAAAATTAATTGTTGAAAACTGACCAACAGAGTTGTTGTCAGTCAAGCTCTGAGTTCTGAACTGTTTTCGTTCATTTGCAGGTTCACTGCTTGTATTTAAGGCTGAAAGGAAGGTTTAGTCTCCTCAAAAATATCTTAGACTGACAAGAGTGTGCTTTAGAGAATGAGTAACTTAGTACAATTGCAAATGATTGCCACACTTTTTGATTGCCACATTTAATGCCCTGGTGATATTTTATCAGAGAGAGTATAGGCTACTATATGACAAAAAGTTTGATTTAT
>NW_015538204.1:0-9297 GCF_001515605.1 Sinocyclocheilus anshuiensis
AGAATGTCTAAAGTGGACTATCGAAATAAAGTGTTACCAAAACTTTTTAATTTAATTATGATTTCATGTCACACTGATTTTTTATACATACTCATGGAGCAGCACAGATAGTGCCTGTAAATGTAATGTGTTAGTCAATATGATTTTATGCTAAACTACCACACACCAAAGTGGTGCAAATGTTTATTGAATTCACCTCTGATGGTTTTTCTCACAGTATTTTTTTTTTCTCAAATCCTCGCTCCTGTGAACCATTTGACGTCCATTTCCCTCCAGTGTTGGCTCATATTTGAGAAGTAGTCATTCTCCACAGAGAGCGGAGAACAATTGTCTGTGTGTTTGTGTGTGTGTGTGTGAGAAATATCTCATCCAAGCAGAATAAAGGTGTTAGATGATTTGAATACTGTCAGAACAGAAGGAGGGTGTGAATTTAGATATAGCCCTTTTCCAGAGGTTTCACCCTCAATGGGTGTATGTGACAATGACTAAATGTGTGTTTGTATGCGTGTGTGTATATGTTGGTATGTGGGAGCAAATTAATTTGCAGGCAACACCACATCACTGGGAGCAAATTAATTTGCATACAACACTGCATCGCATTAGATTTCAACAAATGTTTTTCAGAGTGAAGACAATGGCAGACATTCATAGAGAAATGTTATATTCATCAATAGTGTCATACATCAAAGACCTGTCTGTCAAAGAGAAGGGGGAAGGGAATAGAGATGGAGAGAGAGGAACAGCAACAGTGCCACTCTGACTGTCCTGTTAAATCCTGACTTTCCTGTAGTTTGGAAGGAAAACTTTTTCCTTTCTTTCTCAAATTATCATCACAGGTTTTTAAATGTTTCAAAAGTTGCATTTTTCCTAATTGTTTTTGCCCTGTTAATTAGTTTTATACCAGAGAGTAGGTAACAGTAAGCAAGAGAATCAGCGTGTACTCTCATTACCTGTTTCACACATCCTGAGCGGTGTTTTCATTTCAGCACCCATATTAAGAGGTTACAGTATTCACACTGGACACCTGAGCAGCATGGCTGCTGAGCCCCAGATATGACACTGAATATAGACACTGAGAAGAAAACATGTCAAAATGCACTATAAAATTATTTATCAGCACAATCTTTTGCAATATAGGCTTTAATAACGCAGCGTGAAATACAGGATTGAACTACTCACCTATTCATTAGAAAAAAAAAATATCTGTTGAGCTTGATTCAAGTTTAATATGAACTGACAGGCGCACAAACACACTTTATATATTCACTAAATCTGACTAAAGGGTTTAAGCCGTTTATAGCTACACTTTGGGATTTGGGTTCTGTGTAAATTAATTAATTTTGAATGTAAATTTGCTTTCCTCTCCTCATGCAAATTAGATATGAGGATCAACTTTGCAATAATTCTCAATAGCTCATTCCTGATAATCATTTTATAATTTATGTTATTAAAGGAAATATGCAATGTAATAACCCAGAAACCACTTTATTTTACACAGCAGAAAGGCTAGCCGTGTCAAAGCACAATGTGAGTGTGCTGGTGCATGCAGTTACACTGCAGTAACTCTCACGCACCGCGGTCACAGGATGTGCCAAACAGGGCTGAGTTTGTGAGGTTTAGAGAGTGTATCTCTGTTGGTCTTACTCAGAAGAGATCAGTCTAGAGCCCATGCACAAATCATGATTATAGCATCACAAAGAATATTAAAACTGTTGGAGAAGAGTGAATATGAAATGATATGAAATATGATGTAATTCCCCAAAGTTCTAAAACAGTTCAGCCAGACATTTTCAAAGGTTCATTTCCATGTAAGAGATAATCAAGTGTCTGCAGCGCTGGATCATCTCAGATGGCGCAAACAGACGCTTGATGCATATTGATCACTAAAAATCTCAAGCTCTGATTTGAATGCCCGATTTGATACAACTTCCACTAAATGTAAATAATTACTGTAAATAATTATACAATAATCTAAATAACAAGGTCTCTAGCTTCTCAACTTCTAAAGGAGTGAAAAAAATGTTTCCAATATCTTTTGTTGTTGATAGTACCTTGTGGTAAAAGCTAGCCAAATTACCAATATTACATGAGTTACATCATGGCATGCTCAAAACGCTGCCTGACTGTATTAAATACAGTTTTTCTTACATAAATTATAAATATAGTTTGTTACTGGCTTAATGTTTTTATATTATTATCAATAATATATTATTATATATAATATATTATTACATTTATTTTATTTTATTTTTAAAGAATGCATCCTATAGGGCAGGGCAGTAAGGTTGTCCAATAGCTAGACGAATTTCACTTTTTTTTCCCCTCCAGCAACCTGTCACTCACATGAAACAATCCCAGCAATTTGCAATGATCCAATCAATTCCCGATGGACAAAATTAAGTCCCGCCATACTTTTTTTCCTCATTTGAGAAGCCGTTTCACTCAGATATATGTCAATAGAGAAGAAAAATCGTCACAATTTCTGTTTCATGTCGACTTTAAAAAATCCAGTTGAGATCCACTGATTTAGAATAATATTTATAGTGACCATTTAACTGCTTTTGTCACAAACAACAAAACATCTGGCTAATAATGATTGACAGAGAGGGTAATGCTTGCTTTTTCTGAGAAGCTGCCTCGACAAGTCGCTGAGAGAGTTTAGTGCAATGGGCCAAAGGTTGAATCATTGTGCTAAATCTACGTCACAAAGTATTACAAATCAGATGACAACATGATATCCATTACAGTTCCCATCATCCTTCACTGCACCCTGGGTGACTGGGTTGTGTTTGTCGAATATAGAGTAGACTCTCTAAAAACAATGTTCTAATGTTCTCAGGATCCAAAATATGTTATGTTGCTGTGGTATCGCACTTCAAATTTTCACTTTTTTGTTTCGTCTGAGTTTGTGTTTTTTCATGTTGTAGGAATAATATTTAAATTGAGTACATGTCAGCCTCCAGGGAAACATAAACTGACAAATGTCAAAGCACAGAGAGCGAACTAGAGAGAGGGGGAAAAAAGCAGGAAAGAGTAAAATATATCATTGTATGTTATGTTTAAGTTTATTTGAATCTATGTATGTTTATTTAGTGCTGCTGTTGTAAATCACAGCTCCTTCACTGCAAACAGGCCAAGTACACTTGCACAGTGTTTAAATCAGATCCTTTGCACACAGGACCACAAAGAAGTGTTCAAACAATGAGAGAAATGAGAGTGAGGCTAATTAATTGTGAGCATTATGTAATTGGTCTCTGAATGGACATTATACACATAATCACATTAGCTCTAAGAACTGATCCATACATGCATAATGTATGAACCCCTGCCAGACTGTATAGAGCACTTCCATCTACTGCTTTTTCTCTCTGTTTGCTCTCATCTGATCTGTTGTTACTGGCTCAAGATTCACTTCGCTATTTATGGGATGCCTCGAAAGCATTTCTAAAATAACACAGCTCCTTAGACTCAAATGTGAAATTACATTTCACGAAGAGCATGTTTTCCACAAATAGGGAAATCCTGTAAGGGCCTTGTCTGGGAGGTTTATAGCGGGATAAACTAAAAAAAAACATTTAACCTAAGAATAATGGAATAAGCATTTGGACAAATACTTAAGGTATATTCACTATTTTGCTCTAGTAAAGTAGATGAAAAGTGTTTTTAATTGCCTCATGAATGCTGTTTTAAAAAAGAGAAATATATGAGAGAGAAAGAAAGAAACCGACTTTTTGTCTTTTAACTTAACTTTGCACATGTTTTACTTTTGACCTCTTGCCTTTACATATGCGGTGAACTAAAGACTTTTCAAAAACATTGAAAAGCTGTCTTTATAAAAAAACCTCTGATAATCGATTTCTTTTTATCTTAAGTCACATGAAAATTATTCCCTCTTCTGAAAGTTGAAAGTCAGTTGTTTTTCTTGCCCTACCCAAGCCCCTAGGTACAAAAGTGCATCAAAGCCACGATCATTTGCCATCTCTTGTTTCCTGATTATATGAATTTTTGCTTGACTTAGTGGAAAATTCCATTTTCTTCCCTTTATTACTGTATCAGAGCCTTCAAATGAAAGGCATATTAGAAAAGAGGTTACAAACATTGCCTGCAAAGTGCTGTGATAGAACAAAATATTCACATTAAAAAGCACAATAAAACATTGTCTCTCTGGTATTATGGAAAGAGTTATCATCCAATACTACTGGATTTTGTACCTTGTACATTTGGGCTCCAAAATGATTACTTGTATGATTGGCTCGAAATGTTCTCAAAGATGACAGATCTTGCAGGGGCCTGTTGCATAAACTTCCCAGCTAACCTTATTGCATATGCATTTGTAGGAGTTCCCTTTCAGATGCAAAATTCATGGGAGAGTATTTAAATAAATCATGCAAGATGGTTTACTAAAGTTTACGGTAGTTAGTTTACTGGTATTTGCACCATTATTTAACACCCCAAAAAAGCATGTCTTAACCCATTTTGCACCTGTGTTGTTAGTAGATAATCATTATCATTAGCTCTGCTTGTTTGCAACCTTAAGCTAATTTGCACTGCACATTTTGGTAGATTGCATTTGTCATTAAATGCGCTGGCTGTGTGTGTTCTATAATTTGCACATTGTCAGTGGATCATCCACAGAACTTTCCACTCCCATTTGTGTTCTTATGGGATTGCACTCTCATGCTAATTTGCCCTGTTTAGTAAATCTGGCCCATAATTTCTTTCTTTAGGGCTGGTCATTTACTTTTTTTGAGTCAGTTGCATAAAAATTTAAATTTGTCTAATTCCCAGCTAACAAAACTATGTTCTAAGAACATTTTAGTAATATGAAAACAATATTTTAAAACGTCATTTAAAAAAATGTTCCCTGTTAGCTGGATTTGAGAATGAAAAGTAAGAATGATTATTGCTTAGTCAGACTAGCTCTTAAGACACAGTGAGTACGTTTACATGGACATCAGTAATCTAATTATTTACCTTATTCTGAATAAGACAATATTATGATTAAGGTGTTTACATGATTTGTTTTTAGAATATTCCTTTCATGTTCACGTTTTACATGTTACAGTACATAGATCGATTAATGGCACACGTCATTACGTTCCCACGCGACGCTCTCCGACGTTCCCTCCAGAATTTCCCGTATCAACATACAATTCGTCTTCGGTACTATACAGTTTTGGGTGTTTAATTTTTAATTTTACGAAAGCTTCAAGTGCAGTTAATTATATGTCATGCTAAACGTGCAAACAGACGAAGACGGATAAAAATGTGCTTGAAGCCATGCTCTTTTGTTTGCCGTCAAACGGTTGACCACTGCCATGTGTGTATCCTGTTGCAAAATGCGGCGAAAAGTCCTACATGACGGTAATAATTTGATTAAGGTGTTTACATGTCTATATTGCACTTTAGTAATGCGACTAAAATAGGAATACTCCACATGTCTTAATTTGATTTGTGTTTACTTCGAGTATGACTTTAGCCGGATTAAGGTAATCAAAAATCTCTGTTTACATGGTAGATTCTTAATCAGAGTATTGTTTTAATCGTGTTAACATCGGATTATTGTTGTCTATGTAAACGCACTCACTGTTAACATAAAGTCTGTGTTTATAAGACTGGTTTCCCCAGGTATTATAGACCTCCTGGTTTGAACCCTCTAAGAAGCAAACCACGTTTCATTGCCAGTTTGTGCGCATGTGTTTGGCAAGCCCAGGTTACTGCAGTGAAATCATCCTTATAATAAGAGCACTTTAAGTTGATTTAGATAAAAGTGTCTAATAAATGACTATTTAATATTTATAGGATGTGTGTGTGTGTGGTCTAGAGAGAAATTTTAGTATTTAACCAAAACTCTGGCATGTATCCTTTGGTAAAATAATGAGAGATGTGTGATATTCTGGTTTCAAACATTGGTGCCAGTCCTTTAGTCTCTACAGCACATACGGCACAGAGCTCCAAGGAGGCTGGCAGAATGCTGGCCCAAACCAGAATGAAAAAAAGCAAAGGCCTTTGGTTTACTGGGGTTTGATGGAATCCTGGCTGTTAGGGAAATGGACCATGTCCCAGATGGCTGTTGGTTTGATCCCTTTTGAGAATGGTAAGCTTGTCAGACGTGCTAGCACCTTTCTCTGCCGACTGTGTCTGTGTCCTTGAACGAGGCACTTAAATCCCATTTTGCTCCGAGAGTAATGTTGCATGGCTGACCCTCTGCTCTGATCCCCTCTTGAAATGTACCTGTGCAAGAAAAGAACAAGAATTCCCTGTACTCCATTATACTTTTAAACCAGACACTTCACACTTCAGCAACTCTGCAAATATATATTTTTTTTATTAGAAGCTGAAAATGCTCAAATACACCCAGTGTGTATTGCAAATTTTAAATGCTGGATTGCAGACAGTGATGTTATTTTGGGCAATGTTGCCCTCTCTTTAATACTTCTTGTTTAAAAAGACCAGCATAGGCGGTCACAAGTAAATATTACAGATGCTGGTTCTCAGACTTGCTTTCCCATTTGGCTCTTTTGGCAAAAATATATACCAGTGTAACAAGTATGAAAAGTATACAGTATTATACACATTTCATGTGTAGAATTACACAAAATGTTCAAATGTGTACCTGATGTTCCTGTCTGTATGTGTGTGTCTTCCTGTTTTATTCTGACTGCAATGTGTCAATCTTGCTAATGTCCTGCATTGGCTCCTCCGTTTCCCTTTTGGCATTGTGTCTGTATGGGAGAGGTAGGTTTATATTAAGCTCTAATTAATCTTATTTCATCATAACTATGAAAAATGCTTTCTCTTTATGTTTATGGAGTTCTGGAGTTCCCTTTCATGGGAACTTCGAACTGCGTCCTCTAGGGGTCGCTATGGGGAACGCCTCGTCGTGACCTGTGTCTGAAGCATACATTGAAAAAACACCAACTCGTTGGCCGGCGACAGCCATGACGTCACTACCGGTGCAACTATAGTATAAATAGGCGCCGGGAGCATACATCATTCTCTTCTTCGTCTTCATTGACTGTTTTGTTTGAAGCGTGCATTTCTGTGGTAAGAGCGATCTCTATTAATCTCATTATGGCGAGCACTAGCAAAGCATTTAAGGATGTGTTCATCCGTGTTGACGTTGTTTAACATCTGATGACACACACGATCTTATGCTCCCGGCGCCTATTTAAACTATAGTCGCACCGGTAGTGACGTCATGGCTGTCGCCGGCCAACGAGTTGGTGTTTTTTCAATGTATGCTTCAGACATGGGTCATGACGAGGCGTTCCCCATAGCGACCCCTAGAGGACGCAGTGTCTCGTTCCCTACTCAGGCAACCATGGTTACATAAGTAACCTGAGACGTTTTTTCCTCTGTGATGGAATTTTTTTTTCATGTTTTCGCAATTTTTCAGGCTGTTATTGGTTTTCTTGTCAGGAAACTTCAAGCACATGCTGATTACATTGCATATGGCATTTATTTTACAGAAATGAAAAGGGCAAACTCAGTATAAAGGACTGCTTTATTTTTTTTATTCAGGTATGTTGTTGTTTGACATTCATGTTATTAAATCTTAGTAATTTCATCACTTGTATGCTGCTCCTCCACTTCCCTTTTGGTACTGTGTTTGGTTACATTAATATATGTTGTAAACAGCGCTGCTTAAGGAAATTTATTTTGCAAATTGAAAATTCATATTCTGTTCAAACCTTCAAATGCCAAAATACATTACAAAATAAATTTTTGGTACAAAACAGTATTTATTTTTTTAAGTATACTTTGGCCAATATTATTATATTTATATATACTAGAAAATGTAATCTTAGAAGGAAGGACACAAATATATAAATAAATACAAGTAACTAAAATGTATTGAAAATGTAGTTATGTAAATATATTTTAAAATCTATTTTAACAATATATTTGCTATTTTTATATTTTGAAATGTTTTTTAAAATAGATCTGAAAATATGTTTTATTTCTTACAGGTTACCTGCAAGACTACCTTGGGGAATCATTTACACTGAAATCATCCTGGCTGAAGTTTTTATAATTCCTTTTTCTTTGCCTTTTTGGTGCTGATATATTTTCTGACCTTTTTCAGAAATAGATGTTTGTTGTTTAAAAAAAGTGCATGTTTGATGCACTCCAGCAAGTCTACAGCAGGTTAGTGCTGGAGATTTATAATTTGAACCAATCAGTCAACACCTGACGTGACAAAAATGAGAGGGAAGCGATTCCTGCAGCTGGAGTTCTAGAATGGAGCTTGATGCCATTGACCTGGCAAAATCATCTCCTTCAACGTCTTTACACTGATGAACTGCAGCAGTTCTGTCATGCCAATCAGTGCTTGTCTTATTTTCTGCCCGCGGTGAAACAACAAATGTACGTGTGTGATCCACTGTTTCAGCATGTTATATTTGGAGCTTAGATGTGGCTCCGTGCAGTGTAAAAACAGCTCTAGGTGGGCTAATTAAACCTAATATTTGTTCAAAACTGCATGAGGGGTGCGGTAGGGTCAGGACCCTTCCCAGTCCCAGACCCCCACTATATCTTCATGTATGGCAGTGAAAACACAAGCAATTTATAGATTTTTCATCTCTGACCTACGTGCGTCTTTGTCTGCTATTTTTGTGAGCATGTTTGTCCAAGGCCTTCTAATGGAAAAGGTTTGTTAGAGTTTGTGGCAGTGATCTTGAAGGAGTCCAGTTTTGTAACTGTGGGAAATGAGAGAGACCACTCAGCCAACCAAGCGTTCATCACCCTGGCAGGTACTCAACTCTCCAGCCAATCAGAGATAATTAACCGCCATGTTCTATCTCAAGTGCACACAAAACATTGCACGGAGTGAGGGATGGAGAAAGGAGAGAGAGAGAAGGGAGAAAGGCAGGTCAGACACACAGACAGCATCTTTTGAGACCACAGTCTAAAATCTCCCTTAACTGTCAGGAGCCTCACAACATCTAACAAACACTAGCTACCTGCACTCAGCATTCTCGCATAGAAGTCAATAAAACCGTACTTCAAAACTACCTGCTAAAAAAGCTGCAATATCTTTACCGGTGCATAAAAGCCATGATAAAACAAGACTAGAAATCTGTTAATGCTTTATTTGAGGGTCACGCCAGTGACATGCCAGCCTCAATTGGTTCCTTTTGTTCGTTACTTAAAGGGGTCATATGATGCTGCTAAAAAGAACAGTATTTTGTGTATTTGGTGTAATGAAATGTGTTTGAGCGGTTTAAGGTTAAAAAAAACACATTCTTTTCCACATACTGTACATTATTGTTGCTCCTCTATGCCCCGCCTTTC
>NW_015538204.1:11922-32834 GCF_001515605.1 Sinocyclocheilus anshuiensis
GACGAATGAGCGGCAACCACATGTGACGGACCCCGGGCTGGATTCCGTTTCGTCCACGGTGAAAGTTGATGTATTCCCTCAGCGACCAGCACAGATCAGCTCTAGGCATGACGAAGCGGATATCGTCCTCTTTTGGAAGACCAAACAAAGTAGTTTCGCTTTCACAACGAAGCACACAGCGTCTGTACGACATGGCGGCGGAAACAACAAAGCTACAGCGAGAATAAAAGTTACGCCTTCTTTCTTTGTGTGAACATTTGGGCGGCGTTATGCAAATCTTCCCACATAGTGACGTAGACATGTGGGGTCGTGTTAGAATGAGCCGTTTTAGGTAGGTGTGGTTGACTCTTAACTTTTATAAAGAATATCTCTTTGGATTTGAGACTTTAGTCTTTGCAACTTTACAGATCTTCTTTATGCACCAAGAGCTTGTGACACTCCAAAGAGAAAGCAAAAATTTAAATCGCATCATATGACCCCTTTAACTGTAAGACATGCTAGTATTGTTTTCTTTTTGTGCACACAGGAAAAGTTCTGAAGGTGGGTGAATGATGACAGAAGTAAAAGTTAATGTGTTAAACTGAAGTGTTTAGTAAAAATGGAAAACACTTATTTACCGAATAATGCTGATTTGGAACAATAGTCATAGTAAAAAGTATAATAATAAATTTAGATTAAAATGAAAAGGTTTCTTAAATTCTTACATTAATAGTGGACAGAAAAACACAAACACTACCATTCAAAATTTGGGGTCTATAAGATTATTTAAATGTTTGGAAATAAATCTCTTATGCTCACCAGGGCTTTATTTATTTGAACAAAAATCAAGTAAAAACAGTAATATTGTAAACTATTATTACAATTTAAAATAACTGTTTCCATTTTAATAATTTTAAAATGTAATTTATTCCTGTGATGGCGAACCTGAATTTTCAGCAGCCATTATTCCAGTCTTTTTTGCTGATTTGCTGCTCAAGAAACATTTCTGAGCACAGTTTATTAAACAGATAAAGTTTAATAAACATATATGCAGTTTATTAAATGGTTGTGAGAAGGATTTTTGATGAATAAAAAGCTCAAAGAACAGCATTTATTTGAAATAGAAAGCTTTTGTGACTTTATAAATGTCTTTATCTCTTTTGATCAGTTTAATTAATCCTTGCTGAATAAAAGTATTAATTTCTTTAAAAAAATATTACTGACGCCAAGCTTTTAAAAAGTAGTGTAAATAAATAAATAAATAAAGTGAATATTTACCTTTGCATTTAATACAGTGAAAATATAAAAGCCTAATATTTGTCTTTTATAATATCAGACTTACTATTTATACACACATTATAAATGGGTCTGTCAATACGACATATAAATAAATTGTTGCATTTGAGTTTTACAGAAGGCCTCATGCAAGATCATCATATTTGAGAGTTCTTGGCAAAAAGTTTGAAAACCCCTGTTTTAGAAAAACACATTTTTGCCTATATTAATTGTTCACCTTATCAAAGTCTTACAAATGCTTTTCTGTTTTTGTTCTGTTATTCAAAATGCATAATAATCAAACTGGCATATGTCAGTTTTTAAAAGGCATGATGCTTCTGGACGTGTGCAAACTGAAAGCAGAGTTTCAAAGTGAAAATGAGTAAGTGTATGACAGGAAGAATGAGAAAGGTTGAAAGAACAATTGAGACAGAGAAAAAAGAGGGACAAAGATGGAGTATAAATGAAAGAGTCATATATATATGGGGAGATGAAAGTGGGTAAAAATCCACCCCCTAACTCTTGTGGTGCCCTCAGCGGCCTGCCGAGCTTCTTGCCACACTATCATTAATAATGCAGTCCCAGTTCAATAGCTCCAAACTCAGACATACATGCGCCAATCTCACCCCCCACCGGGAGAAGGAGATCTGCAGATCGAGGAGCCGAGGTGAATAGATTAAAGAGGGACAAGGAGGTGAAAGAACGGGACAGAAATGAGGGGGCTTAATTGGCAATGATTTTGTTCAAGTACTGCTTTAAAGAGTTTCCCCAAGGCATGGAAATCACAGTTTAAACTCTTACCACATTTTAGATCAGTGATTGTACTGATCACATTATAAATGTGTTTGCCAGAAGCAAACATCTGCATTTTAACATGTTTGAGCAGTGTGTGTGTTTCTCGAGGAACATACTGTGTCTTAAGTGGCCACTGTAAAGCCAAGTGATCATCCTTAGCTCTTGGGCCTACTTAATCTTCCATCTCCTCAACAGAAACTCTCTGAGCAGAAACACACACACACACACGCACGCACGCACGCACGCACACACACACACACACACAGGGAGAGAGAGGAAGAGAGAGAGAGACGTGTTTCAGACGGCGCGCGAACACCGAGTTGATTCGTCTTTCGCATCTCCTCATGTTTGAACAGACACATACGCACGCACGCACACACACACACACACACAGGGAGGGTTATTAGTAGATATCTGTAGGTTTTAAATAAAGCGTAATACAATTGCTTAACCCTAGATTAAGGCTGACAAGGCTTTGTCAGATTTTGCTTGCTAAAGACAGTTTTGTCCCCAAACTATAGCTAAGTTCATACACATATTTTATATTTAGGTTCATTTTCTCTCCTTGAATTCTCACCTTGTGTTCTTCTAAATATAGCGTGTGTATCTATGCATGTTGCTCTTTTCATGAATAATTCTTAAAGAAATTAAAGTTGTAAATAATTAAATTTTAATAGTGATTGCATATCTGCATATGTACACACAAGCAAATATTTACATGAAAGTGCACAGAGGCCCCCCTTCTTTATTTCCCTGTCTTAAATTATAATTAAATAATTAAATGATTAAGTTTCTTTAGTAAGGATTAAATTGATCAAACGTGACAGTAAAGACATTTATAATATTACAAAAGATTTAAAATAAATAGTTTTTTTTTTACTTTCTATCCATCAAAGAATCCTGAAACAAATCACAGATTCCACAAAAATATTAAGCAGCACAACTGTTTCTAGCATTGATTATAATAAGAAATGTTTATTGATCAGATCAGCATATTAGAATGATTTCTGAAGGATCATGTGACACTGAAAACTGGAGTAATGATGCTGAAAATTCAGCTTTATCATTTAAAAAATTACAGAAATTATTATAATATAAATTATTTTAAATTGTAATAAAATTTCTGATTATTATTTTACTGTATTTTTGATTAAATAAATGCAACCTTGTTGAACATAAAATACTTCTTTCAAAAACAAATAAACAATCTTACCAACCACAAACTTTAGTGTATATAATTTGTATTTAAATTATATACAAATAATAACGTAAAAAATAATAAAATTTTATTCACTTTTATCACTTTAATTACAAACATGAGTGAACTGCTATCTATTTTTTTTTTCAAAAGCAGCTCATGATGCCATGATGGAACTTTGGATGTTAAAATATTCACTCAAAACTCATAAATGAAGATGATGTGCTGTTAGATGGGCTGTTAATTTACATGCAGGTTAGGTAGTAATGAAGTCAGTTATGTCATTGTTCAGCTATCAGTGAAAATGGGCCAGTTCTGAGAGAGATAGAGAGAGAGAGGGAAACATACAAACGTACAGTATATAGTAACTTTATCAAGTCAGAGAGGGTATTTGGAAAGATAGTGAGAAAAGAAGTGATGAAGAAATGCACAGCAGATGTGATGTGTTCAGCTTCAGTAAAGGCCTCTTTTTGACCTCAATGAACTGGAAGAAATAATAATATCATGAAAGCTAGCCATAATATAAAATGTTCTCTGCTTGGAACAACTCTGAGCAGGTCGCACACACAAACAATCTCTCTCTCTCTCTCTCTCTCTCTCTCTCTCTCTCTCTCTCTCTGTGAAGAAATTCTTACGATAACAAGCACTCTGATGAATGGCTGTTGGCATTACAACTGATATCACATACCCAATTTTCATCACTGATTCTTTGCCAGCTTATTTAACACTACAACCACGCGTTTATGACATTTTATCGAAATTAAGTCAGTTTAACGGCTCGAACATTTCCAATGCAGAGAGCACCTTTGTAACAAGTTGGTAGTTTTGTAGATGTTTGATTTCGCCCAAATGTATCCACATTCAGGTATCAAGCTGCTATTTTTTTTATTTTTGAATTATTATTATTATTAATATTAATCTTTTTTTGGCGTTCTTAAGCTGTGCAAAGACAGGTAGCATGCGACAGATAAAGGGGAGAAAATCTCTTTTGGAGACCCTGCCGCGAGCCCTAAGCAACAATGGTAGGATGCCCTTCTGCACAGCACTGAGGAAAAAAGGAAACAATAGACCTGGGGCCTCTGTGAACTGTGCAGGAACTCATGGTACCCCTGATATTCAAACACATTCCCATGGAAACCTATGACTCGCATCCCATAAATCAAACTGCGAGAGCAAAGACCGAATTTAATATAATTATTTTGGGTTAGTGTGTGTGTGTGGTCCCCTCAGTTTTGATCTTCTGGGATTTGATCTTTTCCTCGGAAGGGTATAAGATATTTGTGCAGTAATCCTTTTGAGCCAGATTATATATTGTTTCAGCAGGGCAATTCTTTGTCCTGGCTATAGGTCTAATACAGCGTTATAAAAACTAGATAGAAGTCAAAATGCATGTCAACCTGTCCAATTTTGAACATGCATCAGTGGAAAATCATGCTACTGTCAGACCACAGCCAGTGATGCTTTATGAAGACTGGAGAGCATGACTGAACACATCTGTCTCGGACATTTGTTACAGCCATGTCTGCTTTAAAAGTATAGAAACTGTGCCAGTGTATAACCAGTCACTCCCATTCTGAAACATTTTCCCACACATTTATTCAATATTTATATTCATCTATGGATTTTAATCTAGGTATTGCCTACTACACTTACTGCGGCTTCCTGAATAAATATACTGCCTGTTATGAAGATGTTTTTATTCCTGCCAGAAGTACATGCATTATGGTTTGTGCATTTATGTCATTTCAGTGAGGTATTCCAATCACTGATATCAAACCAGAAATATGTATTTTTAACTGATATTGCACTAGAGATCATAAAGCATAATCATCGTATAAAATGACCATTACTACAGTGATTCACTTTTAAACTCAAAGTAATCAATACTGTGGGTGGAAAGCAGACTCTCTTAGTAGCTTCCTTTCAGATTGAAGAAAAATAATATGTTATTTTTTAATAAATGCATTAAAAGTGCACTTAGTAATTTTTTGTTTGTGTTGTAATGGCTGATATGGCAATCACCTTGAACTTATGCTGACAGCACTGCGTATGCAGCATCATGCAAAAAAGATCTCATGTGATTGTAGATGATTTTAAATATTATTTTTAAAGTACTACGCGATTCACTTCATGTGGAAAACTTTTTAATGAGGAAAGAAAAAAGGTGGCATGTTTTATGTCAAATTTACAGGAACCTAGCTTGCACATATGCAAAACTTTGGGGTTAGTAATATTTTTATAATGCCTTTGAAAGAAGTCTTTATGTTCATATTGTAAAGTATTAGTACAATTGGACTGATTTCTATTTTAATGTTTTTTTATTTTTTTATTAATTGTAATGTATTCCTGTGGTGGCAAAGCCGACTTTTCAGCAGCCATTACTCCAGTCTTCATGATCCTTCAGAAATGATTCTAATATGCTGATTTGCTGCTCAAGAAACATTTCGGTAACACTTTCTATGAAGCCCGTATTTATAATACATTATAAGGGTATTCTTAAGGCATTATAATGAATGCATAATGCATTATAAAAAACCTTATAATATGTTGTATCATCTCATGAATATTCATAAGAACAGTTTTAATATATTATAATATTTACTCATTTATGGTTATAGCTTTTAAGAGTATGATGATTTATAACACAATGAACACGTTGCATCCACTTTTACAATGGATTATATTTGTAAATGAAGTAGATTTAATATGGTGTTCATTGTGTGTTATAAATAATCATACTCTTAAACTTATAACCACAAATACGTAAGTATTATGATGTATTATAACTGTTGTTATGATTATTCATGAGTTGATACAACATATTATACGTTTTTTTTTATAACGTATTATGCATTCATTATAATGCCTTAAGAATACCCTTATAATGTATTATAAATACGGGCTTCATAGAAAGTGTTACCAACATTTCTTATTACTATCAATGGTGAAAATAGTTGTGCTGCTTAATAATTTTATGGAAACCGTGATACTTTTTTTTCAGGATCCTTTAATAAAATAGAAAGTTCAAAAGAACAGTATTTACTTGAAATAGAAATCTTTGTAACAATGTAAGTTTTTGCTGTCTTTTCTGCTCAAGTTAATTCATCCTTGCTGAATAAAAGTATCAATTTAAATATCAAGTATCAATAAAAAATATTCAGAGTATCCTTTTTTGGTATTTAGACTTTTGAATGGTAAATATACATGCATAGCATATCTTTTCTGCTACAAGTATCATCCACACAATTTAAATTTTATTTCCTTAAAAGTGAATTACAAAAAGAAAAAAGAAAATAAAGATTAATATTTTTCATATTTTGACAGCCCTAATATTTTTAGTAAAAAAAAAAGAACAAACAAACATGCAACAAAAAAACAAAAACAAAAAACCCATCAGGCTTAACAAAATAAAACTGACATCAAGTACAGTATAGTCTATACCTCTGTGTATAAATGACTGTGCTATACAGTGGTGTGTGTGTGTACAGTAGGTATGAGAGAAAGAGTGCTGAGTAGGTTTAAGTAAGAGATTTGTCTGGCAGTTAAAAAGATAGGATGTCAGAAGTGAAATGTTGCAAATAAACAGTTGGTTTCACTGTCACACACCCTCCATAAATATCTTCATTGACAAGATAATCCATCACCTCAAAAGCTCTACTGAGGAAAATACATTCTCACTGACTTATTCTCTCTCTCTCTCTCTGCCTGCCTGTCTGGCTCTAATAGAATAAGTTAGTAAAGTAAAAGTGCTTCTCCCCTCGGTGGAAAAGATTCTCTTTGTAAAGCTTGGAGTCTCATATTGAAGAGTTTAACGAGTGTCATGAACAGATGGAGGCAGCTGCGCACACCTCTCAGACTTCTGGAGAAAAGCTAATTTCTTCACACCCCGAAAAGAGCCCAGAAGCAGAGCCAATCCACATCTGACAACATGCCACTCAGTTAAGTCTCATCTTGTATCATCTTGTCTCATTTCATAAAGAGGACAGTGACAGACAATATTACTCCAACTCTAACTCTGATTTTAATTTTCCTTTTAGTTCTTTGTTCATCTCCGTCATGCTTTCCTACCTCCTTTTTTTCCTCTTTCCTCATCCCATTTGTCTCTCGAACTCCTGCCATTTCTTCCTGCTTTCTCTGTAATCAAATAGTAAAAGCAGATGTGTGTCTTTTTGTGTCTCTGATGGGTTGAGGACTGATTGAAGGGAAATTACTGTTATAATCAGGGTTATTAGCGCCCACTTCTTCCTCTCAAGTCTGCTCAGTCACACACATTTACTTAGCTATTTATCTAAATAGGGACATTCCATAGGCCTCTGTTGTTTAACAAAGTTTTTTTTTTTTTTTTTTTTTTTTTTTTTTTTTTTTTTTTTTTTTTTTTTTTTTGATGAAAATTTATTTTAAAGGAATAGTTTACCCAAAAGTGAAAATTTGAAAATGAAAACCATCCTCAGGCCATCCAAGATATAGATTAGTTTGTTTCTTCATCTGAATAGATTTGGAAAAATTTAATATTACATTACATTAGCATTACTCACCAATGGATCCTGTACAGTGAATGGGTGATGTCAGAATGAGAGTCCAAACAGCTGATAAAAACATCACAAAAAACCACAAGTAATCCACAACATGACTCTAGTCCATCAGTCCATCACGTGTCCATTACAACAAAAGAAAGAAATGCATACAGGTTTGGAACAGCATATAATATATATGTATAAATTATTACACATATGTTTGAATTACTTGAATCAGTTGATTTATTTGACACAATTGTAGTCTTTCCATCATTAACAATGGTCAATTCAAGGTTTGGTTGGTTAGTATAATCCTAGCTATTTAGCATGTAATGAAAGACAGAAAACAATAAGGGGTTTGAATGGCTGAACTTTTCCTTTAAGGCTTAAGGAATAAAAAAAGTAATTTGCAGAGTGCAGTAACTTTTGTTCATCCATATTAAACACGTTGTTTATCCAGGGTAATCCGTAGCACTCTGTGGTGTTATTTTGACACTTTCTTAAAAAGAAGTTCTTAGAATGCAATTAAATCAGTTTATTATTCAAGCACTGCTTAATGCTGCTCTTGGCAGAGATTGGATGTCTCTCACTTTATCTCTTAAGGTTTAGAAAGTAAACTACATTTTTCATTTTATACCAACAAACTTAAAGCTGGATATAAAGGATGGTACTCACAGTAGATTCCATTACCACACCATCTGGATGCAACCTCTTTTTCCACTGACGGCCAGTTAGTTGTGTACTAAATGAAATTACGTCATCATTAGATAATACTAGTAGATGTTTTTACCAATTCTTGTTGGGAAGCTCTTAAATGCATGAGATATATTCAAGACTTTTCAAAATTCAAATTGTGTACCTGGATGGCACCTGTCTCAGTTGAGAAACTTTCATGGAGATAAATGGGAAAGCAGAAGGATATTTCTAGATATTCATTATACAAATACACATCACAAAACGTGTTGGGGTAAATTATATTTTTTTCAATAATTTATAAAAGATAAGCATAAATGTAAGTGAAATATAATGAAAACCTATCCTAAAATGCATCTGCCTACTTACTCTTCATTCTCCAATGATATGTCTGATGCTCCAAATATAACAAGTCCCGTCCTCTATCAGGGAGCTCAGCAAAGAGAGTGAACAACACTCTGCACTGCCGTGAGGAAAGGCACAACTTCAAACACAAGGACAGAGCACATCCATCTGTTTTCTCACTCACACTTCACTCTCATAGCCTTGCTCATTCGTTCCTTCCTCCCTTATTCACTTAGTCACTCTCTCACGTTCCTCTCTTCCATTTAGCCTCCCCCGTTCCTTTCAAGTTGAAATTAGTGTCATGAAAAATATTTGCTTTCTACAGAGATATTTTTGTCTGTAATTTATGATGCATGGTGATAGTGTTAGATTTGCTTTTAAGTGTTAAACGCTCTGTAAGGTTTTTTCGTCTGCTTAGGCTGATAACAGAGCTTGTTTGCTAATTTAAATTTAAATAAATACTCAGTTTATTTAAGAGTTTAGTAAGTTAAGCTAAAGTAGCTCTTTGCTAAAAGGTAACATAAATTGCAATGTAGTGTGCATTTAAAACATAGGTTTTGCAAACAATATCTGAGAGCATGAGGGGTTCAGAAGACCATTAATGAAAATATCAGGAGTGAAATTAACCCACATACAGTATTGAGATACACAGTATGATGTTTCATGTTTATAAAGCACTGTTGGGTCTAACAACATTCTCTGCCTCTCTATAGCTCAGCTTGGGGCTAATCGGTCCAAACTGTGACACAGAAAAAAAATGTTTTTGTCATTTTTTAAAATGTTTTTTTATATGAATGTCTGCAGATTCAGACGTTTTCCCTGGACATTTATTATTCTCTGCTACAGCAAAGCTGGAGCCTGTAAATATAATCAGTTTGTGAAGTACAATTCCTCCAGCCATCCATTTAGCTGAAAATGGGTTGTCTGTTCAAAAAAAAAAAACCTGTATAATCTTATCTTACAACTTAAAGCCTGAAAGCTCCCAGGAAAACATTTAATTCTCTTATTTGGAGAACTGTCAAACAAACACTGTAGTTGGGTCATTCCTACAGTTTAGTGGATTTTTACATAAAATCAGGACAGGTCCTCGATCCTCGATCATGTTTCCTCAACTTGACTTTGAAATAAATGTTACATATATAGGCGATATATATATATATATATACATATATATATATATATATACTAAATTAGAAATTTTAAGTAAAAATATTAGATTTTTTTTTTCTTTAAACAAACCTGCTCAGTCCAAAATCCAACAAAAAGTAGGAACGGTCCAGTTGCTCTTCTTAAAGACAGTCAAATGGCATCACAGCTCCTCTTTAACAGATGCACCCTGTTCCCTGCAGTACAGTGTAGCAAATTAGCTCAAAAGGAAAATATTTATAATTAATTATAACTGGTTATAATTAATAATACATATTTAGATTAGATCTTAGAATTAACTGTAGCAGAATCAATATTACATAGGGAAACATACAAACAACACATGCATATACCAGATACAGTTGTAGCTGATTAATTATAGTCTAAATAAAGAAAATGTCTTGTGTATGTGTGTGTGTTATGTGTATTGCGAGCATGGGGGTAGTTCGCTGGCCATCAGACATCTGGTGCCAGGTACTGTGATGACTGTCTCTTAGGACATTGGAATGTGTTTGAAGTCGATGGGGAGACCAGAGAGTTGATCTGGTTACCATCTTCTTGATAATGGGGGAAAGACCATTGGCAATTTAGCACCCATATAACTGTAGAATCTGGGGCCAGGACTGTAATTTATATGCAAATGTCAAAAGGCTGAAAGAGTCTCTGAGACATAAAGCCCCCATGACGGTCAATGATCCTAAGCAGACGCTACAACAGATATGCTATGGACACCATCTGCAATTTACTGCTAATTGCTTAGATGCTTACTGTGCCTTCACATTGAATATGTCATTTGGGATTTTTTATCTGATATTGTATTCATTTTCAAAACCCAGATAACTGCTGAGGCAGTGCTCTTTCCGAGTGTATATGGAAATAGCCATTACCACATTTGCAAATACCTTAAATTAACAAGGCTAGAGAGAGTTTTTTCACTCTCTTCTTTCCTGATCATATTTGCAGATATAATAAATTTACTTTTGCTCAACCTAAGGGGATAGTTCACCCAAAATAACAATTTGGTCATCATTTAGATACCAACATGCTTTTTAAAATCTGATTTATTTACAGCAGAGATGCCCAAACTAGGGCCCACAGGCCAAAGTTGGCCAGGTGACCTGCAATGCAATATACGACAGAGGGGGAAAATGCCACTGATGCTAGGCCTATCGCGGTAGTTACTATATTGACTTATCGCACAAAATATGGACATGACCATGATAGGTTTTGGTGACGCAGTATTGCCCGTTGTGTTTACAATGCGTGTTTGTTCAGATAAAAATAAATAAATCAAAAACTTTATAGATATCCATCTGCTCTCTATCTGTGTCTGAGGTAGAGGCGGGACTCAGGCAGCTCCTCACACACACACAGCAGACACAACCTGAGTCCCAAATGATGCACTATACACTATGCACTAATGCACTATGTACTTATGCACTATGTTCTCAACCATGTAGAGTATGAATTATATAAGGTTATTTTGTCATTCATAATCAGAGCCTGATAGCCCCTCCACCTTCGCTACGTAATTAAAGCTTCGACAGTTGAGTGCATGAAGTGTCCAACATTCCACACTTAGTTTTTGGATTATTTAAGTGCATCATCTGGGTATTTTGGGAATTTTCAGTGTGAACGCACTACTCGCACTGTTTATACTACAAAACGTCATAGAATAGTGCATAAGTATACGATTTGGGATGCACCTAGAGACAGTGGAATGGAAGTGTGTGCGATTACCTGAGTCTGTCCTTCTTCAGGTCAAGTCATATTAGTGAAACCGTTTGCCATCAGTTGTTAGAAGATGAAAGCAATATCTTTGTCATAGCATCCTTTCAGCGTTTAAGGGGATTTCCCACGACTGGCCTCAGCGCTGTTCAATGCATTGAATCAATGGCATTGTTCTCTATGAAATGAAACATCAGCTTCAGCATTACCCAGATAATGCGTTGATTGTCGAAGTGGCTTTCAAAGTTAAATTAATTTCAACACCATGTTTCATTCATGAATGAATCTGTGTTTTTATGCATATTAGTTGAATGAACGGACCGGTTTAACGATGACTTCTCATAAAGACCTCATAAAGTTCCTAGTGTGGAAGATTTTTATTTGTCAAACTATGAATTGTTCAAGTATAATCATTGTGAATATAACCATTTATATATCAAGTTATTTTACTATTATTATCATGTATTTGCCTGTGTGCAGACAGGCCTGCATAGGAATGGTATAGAAGTCTGTATGAGGGGCAGACACATGGTGTGGCTGCATGTCCTGTTTTGACATTTGACAAAATATATGATGGGGCCTTTACTATCACGGAACATAAAATGAAGGCTTCCTGTCTGCATCTTGGTAGCAGACTGGAAACACAGCCAAAAAAGGTAAACCATAACAAATATGTATGAAATATATTGAACACGCCTATAGGAAAAACTGTATAAAAGACTGTCCAGACACAGACTCGGGAGATTTTCTGCAGATTATCTCTAGACTGCATTATCTCTGATAATAAAAGTCTATTTTTCTGGCATCAAAACCTCAAGACTTCAATAGTGATTCTTCATAGAAAAGGCAGGAACCACCAAAGAAGCCGCCTTCTACTCGTGTAACAATGTAACTGCAATGACTGACAGTCCTGGTGCTGATACTGAAATATCAATACTTTTGGAAAGCCTCTTTATATAGCATAATAATAATGCGTTAATATCGATATTGATCCACTCAAAATCACTGTCAGCGAAATTTCCTGATGAAATTCCTGTGCAAACAGGCACAAGTGATATTACTTCTGTTTGGCAGTACCTTCCTCTGTGAACAAACTTTCAGTCTTATGAACTTGAACAAGTGTAAAATGTGAAGAAAACTAACTGACTATTACCCACATAATATTCTGACTCTGTCAGTAATTCAGCTGCAGCTCAATTTGGAAAATATTTGAAAAATAAGGACCGGCTTCATGTCTCACATTAGAGGTCACTGATTTTGCAAGCATATGGCTGTATTGCTTTTATCTTGAATAGCTGTTTTAGGCATTGAACTACAGTATATTGTACTATAAATGGGATTGTTTTCAGTGTACTATAAGTTTAATTGAACTATAAAACTTTGAAAATAAAATTGCATTAGTTAAGCAGATTACAGAGTATGTTTTCTTTTTATGTATTCATTTTTAAATATTATGAACTCATAAATAATGGGAACCATGGAAAATTTAACTTTAATATAATATACTGTAGTTTGGTATAATGCAGATCTTATTTTTGGCCCACAGCACTCAGTCAAGTTAGATTTTTGGCCCTTCATAAGAAAAAGTTTGGGCACCTCTGATTTACAGTATTGATTGATTGATTGAAAAGCTGCTCTTATCTCATACAATGATGGTGAATGATATTAGCAGTCTTCAGAAATAAATAAATAACTCCCCTCTCTCTTGGTTGTCCATCGAAGCCGATGACGACGTCCACGCCTTTATCGGTGAGATCTTTGATGGCTAAACAGTCCTATCCTGGACCCACACACTCGATTACAGGTGGGGCATATGTATGTAATGGTAGTAGTAATGGCAGTGGTGGCAGCCATGGCTGTATTTCTCCTGGCTCGCTTCTGCTGTCTTCTGATTGTCCTCTCCATCTCCAGCGTATGAACCCCATCTCTACACAGCTTTTGCCAGATGGTACGGTCAGCAGCAACATCCTCCAGGTCCTCGGGTCTGATCTTACACTTCTTCAAGATGTTCTTCATCTGATCCTTATATCGCTTCTTCGGCCCCCCAGCTGAACGTCGACCATGATGTAGCTGGCCGTATAGCACTCTGCGGGGCAGTCGACATGGGGGCATCCTTATCATGTGCCCCAACCACTGCAGCTGGCGCTGGGTGATCATGGCCTCAATACTTCTACAGTTGGTCTTTTTAAGTATTTCAGTGTGAGGCACACGATCACGCCAGGTAACTCCCAGAATGCGCTGAAGGCAGCTTATATGGAAGTGCTCTAGGGACCTGATGTGACGGCTGTAGGTTACCCAAGCTTCACAGCTATAGAGCAGGGTAGTGACACAGACTGCTTGGTATATGGCGACCTTTGTGGAGGGATGAAGATTCTTGTTATGAAAGACTCTACACCGAAGTCTCCCAAAGGCAACTGATGCCTGTTTAATGCGTCTCCGGATTTCGTTGTCGATGCCACAGTCCTCAGCGAGAATACTCCCCAGATATTTAAAAGATGGCACTACTGACAGCTGTTCATCCCCAACAGTGAAGGCAGGAAGTGTGGGTGGGACATTGGTACTCCATTGGCAAACCACTTCTGTCTTGGTGGTGTTGACAGTGAGCCCCATCCTGCCGTACGCCCTAACCGCCACAGCAAGGACAGTTTGAAGGTCCTCTGGAGTATGGGCCACAAAAGCACAGTCATCTGCATACTGCAGCTCCAGGACCCGCTCTCTACAGAGTTTTTTGGTTGCGTGTAGCCTCCTAATATTAAAGAGGTTGCCGTCTAATCTGAAGTCTACTGCTATGCCACTGGTATTTTCAATCTCATTGTGGAGAAGCTTGGTGACACACAGGAGGAAGATGTTAAAGAGCACTGGTGCTAGCACACACCCCTGCCTCACCCCTGTGCGCACAAGGAAGGGCTCGGACTCTTGTCCGCCTATGGACACCCGAGCAGTCATCCCATCATGGAACTGGCGGAGGATGTTAACAAATTTATTGGGACAGCCAAAACTGAGGAGTACATCCCATAAGAGCTCTCTCTGCACGGTGTCGAATGCTTTTGAGAGATCGACAAAGGCCATAAACATGTCCTGATATTGCTCCCGGCACTTTTCTTGAAGCTGCCGGGCTGTGAAAATCATGTAGATCGTGCTCCTATTCTTCCTAAATCCACACTGGGATTCAGGCAGCATTGACTCAGTGATGTTGTTAATGAGTCTATGAAGCATCACCTTGGCCAGGACCTTACCACCCACAGAAAGGAGTGATAAGCCCCTACTATTGCCGCAGATGGCCCTGTCACCCTTGTTCTTATAGATAACAGCAATATTTGCATCTCTCCATTGCTGTGGGATGTTCTCATCAGTCCAGGCCTTGGTGATGTACCGGTAGAGGGTGCGCATACATATGTACCCCCCCTCCTTCAGTAGCTCAGCAGGGATATTATCAGCGCCAGGGGACTTGTTGTTCTTAAGGGAATGGACAGATGATAGAACCTCCTGAAAGGTTGGTGGAAGGCTGAGATCGTGGATGGGAGGAAGTTTTGGCAGTTCGTCCAGAATGGTGGAGTCTGCACCAGAATCCTGATTAAGCAGGGTGTCAAAATGTTCAGCCCACCTCAACAGGATACTATTTTGGTCCTTCAGAAGTGTTAGACCATCTGCTGTTTTCAGGGAAGTGACGCAGCGATTTGTTGGTCCGTAGATGGTTTTGACAGCATTATAGAAGTTATACATGTCATTTTTATTGGCAAAAGACTGGATTTCATATGCCTTTTCAGTCCACCATTCATTCTGCATGGCCCGTATTTCCCTTTGCACGTTCCCCCGGATTGCCTGCAAATGCTGTCTGGTCTTGGTGGATGAAGGGTTTTCTAAAGTTGCCCGGTGTGCTATGTGCATATCCTTAAGCAAGTTGTGGATGGTGTCTGAGTTATCGTCAAACCAATCTTGGTGGTTCCTGCTCTTATAACCGATGGATTTGGCTGCTGCATCGTAGAGCACAGAGCACTTTCATATGGAGTTTGGCCACAATCATACGATGGTCTGTCCAGCACTCTGCACCTCTCATGGCGCGAGTGATGAGAAGATCCTTGATGTCACTACACCGCACAATGATAAAATCAATCATGTGCCAGTGTTTAGAACGAGGGTGCATCCACGAGGTCTTATACTTTGCCTTCTGCTGGAAGATGGTATTGGTTATGGTAAGGTTATGCTCAGAGCAAAGAGTCAATAATCTCATGTCATTTGCATTCACCCTACCAATGCCATGCCTGCCTAGTACTCCACTCCATATTCTGTTGTTTTGTCCGACCCTAGCATTGAAATCCCCAAGCAAGAGGATCTTGTCACTCTTAGGGATCCGGCAAAGAGCTTCATCCAGTGCCTGATAAAAGCATTCCTTGGCCTCATTCTCAGATGGTAAAGTTGGTGCATAGGCACTGAGAAGTGTGGCATAACGCTTTTTTGCCAGGGGGATACGGAGGGTCATTAGCCTTTCACTAATGCCAACAGGTGTTTCTGTGAGACTTGGTAGAATGGTATTCTTGATGGCAAATCCTACTCCATAGAGATGTTGTCCACCTGGAGGGAAACCTTTCCAGAAGAAGGTGTAACCCGTCCCTTCCTCTGATAGAGAACCTTCATCCAGAAGACTGGTCTCACTCAGGGCTGCAATATCGATGTTGTAACGGCTCAACTCAGCAGCGATCAGGGCTGTTCTCCGGTGAGGTCTATCAGAGGTACCATGCGAGTCCAGGAGAGTCCTTAAATTCCATGTTGCCAGTTTTACACTGTATTGTTTCTTATTTTTCTTATTTCGACTGCAGTAGTGGAATAACCCGACAGGCGCGGTAACCTATCCAGGTAAGTGTTTGAATGGGCAATTTTTAGGCCACCTTTTCTAGGCCCTTCCGCAATTGAGGTGAGCAGTGCGGTCCCTAAATAGGGCTGCTCCGTTGCACAGGGGTCTGCGGAAACAGCTGCCACTCAAACCCAGTCGATAGCGACCAAATACCCTGTGTCGCTGCTGTGCAGAGTTCTGACTAGGAGCTCCCAGTCTATTCATACCTGCTCCCGTTGCCAGATGCCCCATCGCCGTCAGACTTTAACCATATGTGAGGTCCAGATATTATCACCGTGGTCAGAGGTGGAAACCTGCGCAAGGAGAGTTTTAAAGTGCCAAAGGGGTGCGCCATCCCCAGTAGCACTATCTTCACCATGATTAGGTAAATCCCGGTGGCAAGGGTGGTCCCAGGACAACCGGTCCCCATCTTGGCTGCAGGAGGTTGCCGGGTCCTTCATCTGTTAAGGCCCGCCTATTGTGCACCTCCAGCGCATTGCTTTTCTGTCAGGGTGTGCTCCCTTAGCCTTGTCTCAATAGACTTACCACAAGGCAGTGGGGCTATTTGCCCATAGCTGGGACAGTGGTTGACGGATGGCAGGACATGTCCACACAATGGTGGGCCTGCACATCACGTCTCTGGGGCCCACTGCTGCTCCGAGATCCCCTGTAGTTTAGCCTGGGACCGTATGATACCCAGTTTCCATGTGTGGCCGCAAGGAGGCACTACAGGAGTCTTGGTGGTGGAGAGGCTCTGTACTGGCAGGAGGAGACTTACACACTCGGCTCCTCTTTTCACCCACTATCAAGTAGGCTAGCCAGCGGCAGCAGCTGTAAGCAGAGAGTAGCAGGCAGAGAGCACAGAAAGCGCAGCACGACATGCAACATGCAGCATGCACTAACATGCACTAACTACCAGCGTCACTGCACTACTGCACTAGACGCTTCACACACACCCTGTGTGGTTGGAGTCTCGGTACCGGCAGGGATTGTAGGTGGGGGGAGTGAATGACCAGCACTCTCTTCCACCATCAATGCTGAGGTGAGGACCCTTGAGCAAGGCACCGAACCCCAAGCTGCTCCCCGGGCACCGCAGCAAAAAATGTCTGCCCATTGCTCCGGGTGTGTGTTCACGGTGTGCGTGTGTTTGTTCACTACTCACTGCTGTGTGTGTGTGCACTTGGATGGGTTAAATGCAGAGCACAAATTCCGAGTATGGGACACCATACTTGGCCACACGTTATGTCACTTTTCATTTTTTCACTTTAAATGACATTTCGTCACCTTAAAATTATAAGGTCTATCTGACATTTTTGTCAAAATTGAGTTATTCACATACTCTTATTCTGTGACACCTTATTTACATTATGTGATGTTTTTTTAAACATTGTGTACATTTTAGGACTTTTATTTAGAAAACAAAAAGGTTCTACCTACAAAGTCGAACTCTAACTTAGTTTATAAGGTTCTATCTGTGAGCCAATCAGCACTTCGAATGCACACAAGAGGACCAATCAGGATACACTTTTTTGTCATGTCACCGGACTGCTCCGTGACAGCAGGAAAGATTAGATGTGAAATATTTTAATTGTAAAATATTTTTAGTTATATATAGTCAGTGAAATATTTTCAATTTTTATTATCCCTTAAATGCATACCTCGGGTCTTTAGAGACCCGGGACGTCATTGACTACCCTCCCCCTCATTAATTTCTTAAAGGGGACATAACACACAATTCCCTATGTCGGTCATTATGAGTTATGTCGTGACAACATTAGGGGTCTAACTTGGGAGCCCAATCATCTCTGAGTTAAAGAGAAAAAGCCAATGAAAATTGGCTAGTGGATTTTGCATGCTGAGCCACTCCCTGTGCACACGAGTATATAAGGTGACAGCGTGCATTCTCTCATTCGGCAGTGCAAAAGCATACTGAGGCCAGCCAACACATCCTGTTCCGATGTGATACTACAGCTGCCACTGTTCCGTCGCAGGCTGTGTCTCAGCCTGCTCATCGCTGTGGGTGCCCTCCTGCATCCTCCACAATGGCTCCGCCCCGTGCTGAGACACCGTCAAGGCCAGCACGTCGAGCCCCACGCAGGAGAGCGGCGCCCCCTGTGTCGCACCCGGCCACTAAGTCCTCCAAGAAGATGACGAAGTGGCCCTGACATGGGCAACCTGGAGATGTGGGAGACTGCTCTTCGGGAGGTGGTGAGGACAGCGCCACTCCTTCCCCCGGAGGAGGGCTGGGCGGAGAATCTGTTTTTCCCTTTTCTTTTTGTTCCGAAGCTGGCTCAATGACCAGTGTTGACCACATTTTCAATAAAAGAGCAATTTTTCTTTTCCTCCGGGTTGCAAGGCTCGTGGGTTGACAGTGAGCAACGCACCGCTTCCTCACCCTCACCCACGACGCTACCTATCGCCAGTAGTCAGCAGAACGCGGTTCGGAGACGCAACGCCTCTCCACACGTCTCTGGCCAGTCCCTCCGGGGACACGAGTTTTGCTGTGATGACTCAGAACGCGATGCCTTCTGGGCCACCCAGCACAACTCCCCATCGCTGTACCACTGCAGGTGTGTCGACTGTCCCATTGGTGCCACTCGTGCGGAGTTTGGGAGCGTGCCTTGCGCTGCCCAAGCCGTCCTGCTGCCTCATTCGGACAGTTCGACTCGGCTACGCGGTTCAGTTCGCCAGGCGACCTCCCAAGTTCAACGGCATTCTCGAGACTTTGGTGGCAGTCCGAGACGCCTCTGTCTTGCGCGAGGAGATTGCTGTCCTGTTGGCGAAGGATGCAATCGAGCCAGTCCCTCCAGCTGAGATGAGGAAGGAGTTTTACAGCCCTTACTTCATCGTACCCAAGAAAAGCGGTGGTCTTCGACCTATCTTGGATCTGCGAGTTTTGAATCGGGCCCTTCACAAGCTCGAGATGAGGAAGGGGTTTTACAGCCCTTACTTCATCGTACCAAAGAAAAGTGGTGGCCTTCGACCTATCTTGGATCTGCGAGTCTTGAATCAGGCCCTTCACAAGCTCCCTTTCAAGATATTGACACAGAAATGTATTATCAAATGCGTTCAAGCCCAGGATTGGTTTGCAGCGATCGACCTGAAGGACGCATACTTTCATGTCTTGATCCTTCCTCGTCACAGACCGTTCCTACGGTTTGCGTTGGAAGGTCGGGCATGGCAGTACAAGGTCCTCCCCTACGGGCACTCCCTGTCAGCCTTGGCATTGCTGTGTCCCGTAAGAGCATTACGCATATACGTGGACCGCACCCAGAGCTTCAGAAGCTCTGAGCAGCTCCTTGTCTGCTTTGGAGGTCAGCAGAAAGGGAAGGCTGTCTCCAAGCAGCACTGGATAGTGGATGCCATCGTCTTGGTGTACCAATCCCAAGGCGAGCCGTTCCCCCTGGGGGTGAGAGCCCACTCCACTTGAAATGTTGCCTCCTCCTTGGCGTTGGCGCATGGCGCCTCTCTGGCAGACATCTGTCGAGCTGCGGGCTGGGCGACACCTAACACCTTTGCCAGGATTTACAACCTTCGTGTGGAGCCGGTTTCTTCCCATGTGTTGTGTAATAGGTAATTGGCGGGAAGAACTGGCTCAGTGTCACGCTTGCAGCGCCATTCCACCTCACAAGGGGATGCGAGCACCTTTCTTCTCCCAGTAGAGTTCCCCGGTTGGCGAACCCTAGTCGAGCATCCTCCAGCACCCCCGGCAGTCAGACTTGGCGGAGCAGTACTGGTGCCCAGTACTGGTGTTAGCATGCCCGGAGTCTCGGTCAGCCCCTTTACTGAGCTAGGTGTCCATATGGCTTGATTCCCTACGGGTAATTCCATATTCATATTCTTCCACGGTAAGGTTTCCCTCTCGGTAAATCCGTGTCTTCCCATGACAGACCCACTCTGTCAGTCTCTTCTGGCAGTTTTTCCATCCCTACTCTAAGGTAGGACCTGCCTCAGAAACCCATTCCATATGTAGTACTGCCCCCTGGATCAGTCCATATCAGTATCTCCACATGTCACCTCCCTATGGGTAGGATGTGGTCTCTGTAGCGACCTTTTCCTTAAGGCTCGCTTCCCCATCGTTCTGCCAGGCTAAAGAACAAATAGGGAAGCAATCTTGAAGCAATCTTTCACTGAAGGTTGAAAGCATGGCCTTGAAAGCACAGCAGCATGGCCTTCTCCAGCAGCGATGTACTCACCGTTGGTTCCCTTCAGTACCAAGGTCAGTGAATTTGTGCTTGGGCTTTGGGAAGGTTACGACCTTAGTGTAGCTTTTGTCTTGACACACTACGGCTTGTCAACATTTGCAGCACCACAGGGTTGTGAAGGTGTTCAGGTTGTGGCGTTTTCCATAGACTCCTAATGTCATCACGACATAACTCGTAGTGACCGACAGATAGGGAACGTCTCG
>NW_015538204.1:32844-48068 GCF_001515605.1 Sinocyclocheilus anshuiensis
CTCTCGCTGTTGCCGGGACACGTTCTCGGCTCCTCAGCGTAAAACCTAATGAGTGGATGCACGCTGTCGCCTTATATGTATTATATATACATATATATACATATATATACTGTCGCCTTATATGTGCACCAGGAGTGGCTCAGTATGCAAAATCCACTAGCCAATTTTCATTGGAGTTTTCTCTTTAACTCAGAGATGATTGGGCTCCCAAGTTAGACCCCTAATGTTGTCACGACATAACGTCTCTGTTCCCTCCATCAGGGAACGAGGGTTACGTACGCAACCGAGACATTCCCTGATGGAGGGAATGGAGACAGTATGTCGTGATGACATTAGGGGGATTCACTTGGGAGCCCCAATCATCTCTGACTTTAAGAGCTTGAGAACCTATAGAGTAGTACGGCATCCTTCATATCTCTGAAGAGTCTTTAGTTTTATAAGATTTATAAAAGAAAGAGGCAGCTTTACGATTCTCTCCGAAAACAGCCGAGCTCCTGGAGGCGTGCTGTGGGCGGAGCTAAAGAATCGCAAGTTTTACTTACCGCCTGCAGTTCTGACTCATGACTGGGATCTTTTATCGCTGGGACCACACTGTAAAAAGTAATGAGTTGAACTTACTTGTAAAACCTGTGGAAACTGATTGCCTCAAATTTCTCAAGCAAATTAGTTTATAACTTTTGAGTTAATAAAACTTACTGTAACTTTGTATAGGTAACTTGTGTATATGTATAGGTTACCAGAAAACTTGAGTGTTGCTAACTCAATTTGACAAGTTCAGCCAACTTAGAGATTTAAGTTAAGCGTAGTGCACAGAACTCAAACAAAACAGTTATCTTAACAAGTCTGCTTTGTTCACATTACTAGACAAATGTGTGGAAACTGATTGCCTTAAATTTCTCAAGTAAGCTGTACTCAAAACTTAAAGTTGTTAATACAAAGACAGAAAACAGATTGTTAGCACAACAATAGGGCATTTATTTGTTTAATAAAACAATGTTACTTCAAGTCATTACTTTTTAGGCATGCTATCAAATCAACAATTTAACACTGTAAGAAAAATTGCACATACTGCACTCAGGAAATAAATAGAAAAAAGAACCATTTCAAATTGTATTCACTCTAAAACTGTATTCATTGTTCTTTGCACCAGACAATGAAAACAGACCTTTAATCCAACAAACTAGATGCTCTTAAGTACTGTTTACTAAAGTTGTTTAGTTTAACTACTGCATCCACCTGAAAGTTCACATAACACAGTGTAATTAAGTAAATTCAACAAATTTGTAAAAATCAGTTATGTTTACTCGCTTTTCTTAAGTAGATTCAGTGATTACTTTTTACAGTGCACTCCATCTTTCAGTATCAAATGATGTGCAAATCCAGCGTAGAACAAGTCCTGTGCAGCGCTGCCGACGACTTCCGTAACCTGAATGAAGCGGCTCTGGTTAATGTGTGCGTGCGCTCTTCCGGGAGAAGTGCCCATACAAGGAATTCCTCTCTTCATGACGTCAGGAAGGGCTATGCTCGAAAAAACTTTCAGAAACTTATTCGAACCCTGAAGGAGTGTATTTGGCACAGATATACTCTGTCATACGTCCAACTCGTTTTTTGAAACTTTGGCCATGTTTAGCATGGGAATCCAACTCTTTAACAGTGTAAATAACTCAGAATGCATGAAATAGCATTAGACCTCCCCTTTAAAGTCAGACATGAGCTTTCGTATTATTCCTCATTCCTCAAATCATCTGCTCATATTGAACCCTTCCAAGTTTAAAAAGGTAACGAAATATGCTTTATTTTATTCTTTTGTAATTGTCATTAAAATATCTGGAGAGTTTTACTCTATTGCAGCCATCCATGTTAGATGTATTGGTCCGGGTCGCTAAAGACCCGAATATGTAATAATGGGCGAAACATTCATGCATTTAAGGGTTAAACTTTGTGAAACAACTTTGCCTAAGTATTATCTGTTTTCTTGCAGTTTAATGTTTTAAAATATATTAGATTGTACAATATTAAGCCTTAAAGGTCAAATAGTCAACAGTTTAATCGATGGGGTCTTAATTACAACAATAGGCCTAAACAACATGTTATCTGGGCCATACTGATCTCTAGAGAGAAAGCCATTTTACCTGTCCCACTTTCTGTGGAATAAAGTCCTGGTCAGATGTATTATTAAATAAGAGTCTTGTTCAGATGTATCATGAAATGTCATAGAAATCATTAAATTTACCTTTCTTATACTGGTCGACACATTGTTACAAAATTAATTTTATGTTTTAAAACAAATTATAAGTAAACTGTATGTGTTTCTTGAAAATTATTGCTTAAATTAATGTTTTGCAAGATAGAACCTTATAATTCCAAGGGGAAAAATATTTTTTAGAATTAGAAGTTTCTGTCTGCATTTGACCTGTTCCAAAAATCAACCATTTACAAATTTGAGAGGATTTTGATATTGTACATTTAGAATACAATGAGGGTCTCTGTCATTTTCATGTATGAAAGAGAATTTTCCCCATATAATTGTTTTTATGTGGAATGCAAAAACTTTGAAGCTCAATATCTCAAATCCGCTCAGAATGCAGATGGAACCTTGTAATTCCAAGGTGGCAATTTGAGAGCTTTTTGCCTGTTTTCACACAAATCTATTGCATTATATTTAGCATTTTATGGAAGACAAAAAAATTGTAAGAAGTTTGAATGGCATGTCTGAACTTTCTATGAAAACAATTTTTATAATAAAAAAGAGTAACTTACAGAGTGTAGTAACTTTTGTTCATCAACATTAAACATGTTCTTCATCCAGGGTAATCCGTAACACTCCGTGGTTTTATTTTGACACTCTTCTTAAAAATAGTTATTGGAATGCAATTAATTGAGTATATTATTCAAACACTACCTAATGCTGCTCTTCTGAGAGATTGAATGTCTCTCACGTTATCTTCAAGGTTTGGAAAGTAAATTCAGTTTTTAATTTTCACCCACAAACTTTAAGCTCTTTCATAAAAGGATTGAGGAAACGAGAAATAGTCTTAGTGAAACGGTGGTTTCCAAGGAAACATGCATATAGTTTTTTGACTGTTTTGTTTTTGCAAGCACACAACATATGTTTTCCCTTCAAAGAACACCTGCCAAAAAAAAGATAGTTGACATACATGTCATTAAAGGAATGGAATGAAAGACAATCCCAAATGTGTTATATATCAAGCAATATCCTCTGTGTGCAGGTCTTAATGTAATATATAAGATCACACTGCAGTTTTCATTCACTGCTAAAGGTAGAAGCACTTTAGTCCTGTATTGTTTTAGCTCCTTTAGCTAGTTCTAGTAGCAATAAAAGGTTAAACTTATGTCTATAGGGGTTTTCCTCTGGGACAGATGTAAAAGATGGTGCTCTTGGGCCTGTTCCTGTTCTGTTTTCCTGGCATGAGGTGCTCGCTCTGTTCCCTGCTGCACAGTGTGACAGATGATTGATTAGCTCATCTTTTTCTTGCCGGTCAGACTGGATTTGGCGAATAACTGCAGCCTTGACGTGACACATGGCAGCACACACTCAGACACACACATGCTCACAATTCACACAAGCAGCTAATGTAACTAACACACATAATATCAAGCCAAATATAGAGATCCCGGAAAAATAAAATACCCTGTCATAGAGGTTTGATAAAGAAGTGTAACGAAGAAAAGCTACAATACTAAATGTAGGAAAGTACCATTATTGAAAAATACACAAGGATACACAACTCAGGACAAAACAGTATAAAGACCTCTATTGACACATAGGGGAGAATTGGTCTAGTTCCCTATCTGTCGGTCACTACAAGGGGTCTTACTTGGGAGCCCCAATCACCTCTGAGTTTAAGAGAAACGGCCAATGGAAACTGGCGAGTGGATTTTGCATGCTAAGCCATTCCCCCGTACATTCAGGTATATAAGCTGGCGGTGTGCATCCACTTTTTCAGATTTTTGCTTCGGAGCTGAGTGGGTGTATGTTTACACTACACAAAGCCATTGCGGATGAGCTCTTCGGTGTTGGCGTGAAGGCGCATTCAGTGGTGTCCCCCTCTCTGCTGTGTGATTCCCCATGGTGCTTCAGCACTTAAAGTGCAGTTTTACTAAAAGAGCAAATTGCGGATGGTCTGCGTCTTTTTCAAGATGCCGTTACGTCCGTGTCCTCTTGGTTAGGGCCATTTCCTGTCCCCTGATGATGGCCACGATCGCTGTCTTCCGTGTCTGGGCATAAAGCCCGCTGAAAACGCGTTCGTGGATGGTTCATGCCCGCACTGCAAGCGCATGACCATGGCAATGCTGAGATTGCGTCTCTCCTTTCTGAGGAAATGAGGAGACCCCTCTGTCACTACCTGTCCTGGTTCCTCTGCACAGCACAGGGCCTCATCGGTTGGTGCTCTGGGAGATTTGAGGATTACAGTGGGAACAAATCCACCAGACCAGCCCACATGGACCTCCCACTCCTCACGCAGCATTTGTCCTGTGCAGCTTCCGGATGATTCTGCTAGCCCGTCACATGGCGGTCCCAGCATATCATTCAGGGCTCCGCCAGAGGATCAGATGTTGATAGCAACGTCAGGAGGGCTATCGTCCTCTGAGGATGAAGATTTGGCAGGGCTGCCCCCCTCGGGTGTTGTGGCTTCCGCCAAATCGGACCCAGAGCTAATGGCCATGCTTGTCCGGGCAGCCGTGAGCATCGGGTTGGAGGTGAACACACCTCCCAGCCCTGAGCTCTTACGGCTGGAAGATTGGTTTCTCGGCGCAGAGCGTGGCTCACATTCTGCCCCGGTTCCTTTCTTCCTGGAGGTGCATGAAGAGGTCACGAAGTCGTGGAAGTCCCCTTTTTCGGCTAGAAGCTGCTTGTCGGCCTCCTCAGTCCTCACTACCCTCGATGGCGGGGTGGCCAAGGGGTATGTTAACATTCCCCAGGCGGAGAGAGCGATTGCAGTGCATCTGTGCCCGCAAAATGCCGCCACATGGAGGAATCATCCGCGCCTCCCATCCAAAGCCTGTAAGCTGACGTTAGATCTTGCTGCCAAAGCTTACAGTGCTGCGAGCCAAGCCGCCTCTGCCCTGCATGCCGTGGCGATCCTGCAAGTTCACCAAGCCAAGGCACTTAAACAGATGCATGAGGGTAGTACTGACCCAAGGTTGATGCAGGAGCTGCGCACAGCGACTGAGAAGCAGAAGCAGACTGAGGCCATCAAACACATCTTGCCCCGACGTGACCCTCCTCCTGCCACCAATCCATCAAGGGCTGGCCAACAGCCTGCTCGTCGCAATGAGCGTCCTCCTGCGTCCTCCACAGCAGCTCCGTCCCGTGATGAGACTACATAAAAGCCAGCGCGTTGAGCTCCATGCAGGAAGGCAGCGCCCCCCGTGCCCCAGGCCGCCGCTAAGTCCTCAAAGAGGACGGTGAAGTGGCCCTGACATGGGCAGCCCGGACATGAGGGGAGCTGCTCTTTCTCAGGAGATGGTGGGAGCAGCACCACTCCTTCCTCCCGAGGATGGCTGGGTGGAGAATCTTTTGTTTCATTTTACGACATTTAAAAAAAAAAAAGAGCAGTTTCCTCTTCCTCTGGCTTATATGGCTCGTGGATTGACAGTGAGCGAAGCACCGCTTCCTCACTCTTACCCATGACGCCCCCTATCGCCAATGGCAGTCCGAGATGCCCCTGTCTTGCTGGTTGCGCCTTACTGGCCCAGGCGCACCTGGTTCTGCTCCTTGCAACAGCCCTTCCCTGGCAGATCCTCCTAAAAAAGGACCTTCTTTCTCAGGGGCAGGGCACCATATATTACCGCGTCCAGATCTCTGGAACCTCCACATGTGGCTCTTGGATGGGACATGGCAGATTTAAGTGATCTGCCACCAGCGGTGGTAGACACTATCACTCAAGCTAGAGCTATCACTCAAGGCGAGCTAATGCCTTGTAGTGGAGTCTGTCCATTGACTGGTGTTGTTCTCACCGAGAAGACCCCTGAAGATGCCCGATCGGAATTGTGCTTTCTTTCCTGCATGGAAGGTTGGAGAGTAGACTGTCACCCTCCACCTTGAAAGTGTATGTCGCTGCTATCGCAGCGCATCATGATGCAGTGGTCGGCCAGTCCTTGTGAAAGCACGGCCTGATCATCAGGTTCCTGAGGGGTGCTAGGCGGTCAAACCCTCCTAGGCCACTCCTCGTGCCCTCCTGGGATCTCTCTGTTCTTCTGGCGGGACTTCAGAGAGATCCCTCTTAGCCACTGGAGTCAGTCGAGCTTAAGATCCTGTCTCTCAAGACAGCGCTCCTGATCGCGATCACCTCGATCAAGAGGGTCGGGGACCGGCAAGCATTTTTGGTGAGCGAAGAGTGCCTAACGTTCAGGCTGGCCTACTCTCACATTATCTTAAGACCTCGGCCTGGATATGGCTTTGTCCCTTGGACCTAGGCAATGGCATTGGGGGCAATTCCCCAATGTTTCCATCTAGCCTTGCTGAAAAAAAAATATCTGAAACTATCTTTTTCCATAAGTTGAAATTCTGTGAACGGAACAGCAGCATGGCCTTCTCCCACAGAGATGTACTCACCATTGGCCCCTCTCGGCACCAAGGTCAGTGAATTTGCTCTGGGGTGCTGGTAAGGTTACAACTTCTGCATTTACATTCACCTGGACACGCCACGGCTAGTCAGCATTGCAACGCCACAAGTTGTAACAGTGTTCAGGGGTTGTAGCGCTTGCCATAGGGACCCTTAATGTCATCCCGACATAACTCGTAGTGACCGACAGATAGGGAATGTCTCGGTTTTGTTTCCCTGATGGAGGGTACGGAGAAGTTATGTCCCCTTGCTACAACCCTGAACCACTCGCTGAATGCTGGGACACGGTCTCGGCTCCTCAGCATAAACCTGAATGAGTGGATGCACGCCGCACTCTTATATACCCGTATGTACGGGGGAGTTTTTCATTGCCTTTTCTCTTAATCTCAGAGGTAATTGGGGCTCAAAAGTAAGACTAATGTTGTCAAGACATAACATCTCCATTCCCTCCATCAGGGAATGAGGGTTACGTACGTAACCGAGACGTTCTCTTTTGCATGCCAAGTTCTGTTATGAAACCCTAGATGGCGCAGGCTGATGGGTCGATAATGCACAGCCCTCCTGGGATCTCTCTGTTCTTCTGGCGGGACTTCAGAGAGATCCCTCTTAGCCACTGGAGTCAGTCGAGCTTAAGATCCTGTCTCTCAAGACAGCGCTCCTGATCGCGATCACCTCGATCAAGAGGGTCGGGGACCGGCAAGCATTTTTGGTGAGCGAAGAGTGCCTAACGTTCAGGCTGGCCTACTCTCACATTATCTTAAGACCTCGGCCTGGATATGGCTTTGTCCCTTGGACCTAGGCAATGGCATTGGGGGCAATTCCCCAATGTTTCCATCTAGCCTTGCTGAAAAAAAAATATCTGAAACTATCTTTTTCCATAAGTTGAAATTCTGTGAACGGAACAGCAGCATGGCCTTCTCCCACAGAGATGTACTCACCATTGGCCCCTCTCGGCACCAAGGTCAGTGAATTTGCTCTGGGGTGCTGGTAAGGTTACAACTTCTGCATTTACATTCACCTGGACACGCCACGGCTAGTCAGCATTGCAACGCCACAAGTTGTAACAATGTTCAGGGGTTGTAGCGCTTGCCATAGGGACCCTTAATGTCATCCCGACATAACTCGTAGTGACCGACAGATAGGGAATGTCTCGGTTTTGTTTCCCTGATGGAGGGTACGGAGAAGTTATGTCCCCTTGCTACAACCCTGAACCACTCGCTGAATGCTGGGACACGGTCTCGGCTCCTCAGCATAAACCTGAATGAGTGGATGCACGCCGCCACCTTATATACCCATATATACGGGGGGAGTGGCTTAGCATGCAAAATCCACTCTCCAGTTTCCATTGGCCATTTCTCTGAAACTCAGAAGTGATTGGGGCTCCCAAGTAAGACCCCTAATGTCGTCACTACATAACGTCTCCATTCCCTCTATCAGGGAACCAAGGTTATGTAGATAGCCGAGACATTTTCTAACTTTATTGAATATTTGTCAGTGTAAGTTTATTTCAATTTGTGTATAGACACATACCTTAAAGTCTTTGTTCTGAAAAGCAATTGAATATGTCCACTGTTATTGCCCAGGAAAAAAAAAAATAAGTTTATTGAACGTTCCTGTGACAACATGCAATAATAGCAAGGAATCGCAATGAAACAGTTGTCTGACATCAATAAAAATTTAAACATTTATGTAAATATTAATATTAGTATTAGCAAATTAGTAAATATAAAATACATTTATAATAAAACATACAAATATTACCTTTAATATTACCTTTATAATATTATTTTTAAATATTACTTTTGACTCAAATCTCCCCATTTTTTCCCCATTAAGGCTAACAAGAACAACCAAAAAAAAAAAATCACTCTTTATTATATATTGCAGCAAAGTGTGTTTAGATAACAAATGCAAAATTAGGAAAAAATTCAGGGTTCTTCACCCAGAAATTACATATAGTTGAGGTGACCTGGATTGAGTAGAAGAGTAGAAGACATAATAAGCTGAGACATATAGCTTATAATATAAAAGACCATTTGAATGTTGAAAGCTTGATGGTAATATGCGCTCATTGGGTGTTAACAAATGCTCAAGGTTTTGCTGGTTAGCATGGCCTCATTATGCCGAAATTACACCATCTGGTTTCAAAATGCAATTTTCTCCTATTAAAATGTACACAAAATGATGTGTGAGGGTTTGAAGATGTAAGGGCAAGAATTATTTGCACTTGTCATTGATGTCATTTAGTGTCATTCAAGCTTCAGAAATGAAGTATTAGTATATTTGAGTTCATCAATAAATGCTTTATTCATGTCTGATCAATACATCGTTTTGGATCTGTGAATATCTCTTCATGTCTGGTGTACCGACAAGTCCATGTCAGAAGACAGGTCTACCTCAGCCTCTGGCAGCCATTCTCCCTTCATTACTGTGTAATTATGCTTTTGTTATCATGTTATTACCATTCACAAATGGCTGCTGGCATAATAGGAGGAGTTTTATCTAGAGCTCTAAGTGTTTGTCACAAGTTTATCCCCTGGGACAGGATTTATGAGGGACATGAAAGAGGGAAGGTAAAAGGATGAGAGGAAAAGGGAAAGATGAGAAGTGGATAAGCAACGGATGCACAAAGGTAGGATGAGAGAGGAGCGCATGATTAAGGGATTCTGCCTAAATTAAAAGCCTAGATGTATTTGACCTTTTTGAAACATTTCGAGGCGATTCTGATGTTCCACTTTTGCAGATGAGATTGAGAGGATATAAAATTGAGCGTTCTAATTGTAAGCAATTTAGTCAAATGGGAGGAAATTAGCATCTCATTTCTAAGAGGGACTCAGAGAGATCAGCCACACTGATAAAAAGAGAGCAGTGTGTACAGGAAAACACTTAATATTTGAAAGATTTCTCAGCCACCACAGAACTCAGAGCAACATATTCTTAATAAGGACACGTCAATCTACTGACTTTTATCCATATGTAAAAAACAACACTCCTTTATCAACTATTTTCAAAAAGCCTGTAACAGACTGAACTATTTAAGTTTCTGTCAGGACCACTATCGTCAAAGATGATTGACAATTAGCATACAGTTTGGATTGGCGGTATGGTTCCGTTCTGGGCAAGAACTCCCTGCGCATCCATGCAGCCTAGCATGGATGAGAGCAGGGAGAGCAGCGATAACCCCCCCAGGGTAAACAGAACAGAACCAACATAAATGTATTGCAGATATTGTTAAAGTTCAATAATGTTATGTACACATTTTAGAATTAGTCTGATTCAAAGGAGAATCAGAAGGCTGAATCCTGACTGACAGAGGAGGAGTTGGGGATGGAGGAGGGTAATTAGCTATTGAGCAATGCGAAAACTGTGATACTACTGCGGGACCTTATATATGAATACTTAGATAGGTGTCGTATTCCCATAGGTTGATGGGGATCAGCTGAGAGTCAGCTGATGCGAGCTTGACTAACGTGACCTGCCAGAACTAACGCTACGCTTGATTATTATTCCCTGAAAGTTTGAATGAACACCATCTATCTCAAAACAGTTATCACAGCCATCTAAACACTTATCTTAACTAAACAGTTCAACTTTACCGCAAAATGAAGCAGTGCATTTTTTTCTTGTAATGCATTTATTAAAAGTAAATATTAACATCAAACTATAGGTGTGTTCTCTATTGATTATAAAACATATTCAGCTATTGATGCACAAATACACTAATGAAAATACATGTTTTTTGTAAAGTACTTCAACAATATATATAGTGCTGTGAAAAGTGTTTGCCCCATCCTGTTTTTTTTTCTGTTGTTGTGTATATCTAAAAGAAATACAACATAAAACAAAGGCAATGTGAGTAAACGCATAATACATTTTATTGGAGAAAAAGCACTTATCCAATACCTACCACCCATGTGAAAATTTTTTTTGCCCCTTTAAACTTAAAACCTGGTCATGTCACCTTTAAAAACGGCACAACTGTACAGTAAAAATATTACTAAAGTGAGTGATGTTACATTTGTGAAAAAAAGCCTACATTGTGTTACAAAATCACATTTTACTGTCTGGTTATGTAAGCTAGCTGGACAGAAAAATGATTGTTGTTGCCCTATGTGTAATAACAGCAAGTAACATAGCATAACATTAGTGATATAAGCCTATTTTAACGAGATGAGTGATAGCTGCATGGGTATGGATAGCTACATCCCCCCCCTCTTCCTCTTTATATATATATATATATATATATATATATACCTTTTGTCATTAAGGCAATTGTGATAAATGTGTAAACAATTAGAAAAACTGCATTTCTTGTTGTGTGTATTTAATTAACCAAGCAGTTTAGGGCCAATTGAAAATATATCATGTGCATTTTATTAAATGACAAATTACAGAGTTTTGTTTGTTGTGTTTGGACAAATGGTACAAAAATGTTTGTGATTTGTGTAAAACCAATAAAAATAGCTGCAATTGCTTTTTTTCTGATATATTAAAAATTTGGTTGGCTCTATGAACTATTATGAATAATTTTAGCTAAAATATAGCTAAAAGCGGATTCCCCTTGATTTGTCTGAACCCTTGGATTTCTAACTGACTCGATCCTAATGATCTGAGTGGTCTGTTTTGTGTGTGGTTTATATTCAGTGAGCATATCTGCAATGTATTTAGGTCCTAGGCCATTGAGTGATTTATAAACAGTTTCCACAAACATTTGAAGCAACACAGCCATTATCAGCATTGATAATAATAAGAAATGTTTCTTGAGTGGCAAATCAGCATATTACAGCTTTTTTATTCGCTTTGGTACTATTTTCACAAATGTGTATATTTTCAAAACTCTTAGAACAAAAATCCAATCAGATCACACTTGTAACATCATTAGTCATTCTTTTAACCCTCTATAGGAGTAATTGTGAATTTACAGCATAAAAAATAATTGACTTTATGTTTTATATATATTTAGGAGTAAAATCATTTTCCAAAATTTGTTTTCTTCATCTGACCTTTGACCTTTTTTTTAGGGATCCGTCATTTATAACTGACGTTGTCCCATTAGGGTAAATTAATTTTGGAAAATTGTCTGAAACTTCACACACAATCAAATGCTTTTTCACTATGTGAAAAGAAGTGAATAGGTCTTACTGTTTCAAAAAACATTAAAAAACTGCTATATTTGATTTGGAACTCGCTTGTGAAAATGTCTAAAACTTGACACAAATTTGGATGCAATTTCACTGACTGAAAACCATGTCTTAGTGTTTCAAAAGCATTAAAACAACTTTAACATTGCGTTTCATCTTGGAATTTCAAATCAATTATCATAGCACAAGTGAAAGTCAACAAGACTCTTCTTTTTCAGTGTACCCCACACATAAGTAGATGTTGACTTGTGCAGTCATCATTGGAGCATCGCTGTCTGTCAGTATAGTAATGCCAATAGACATAGGCATCTTTCCTGACTTCTGGTTGTTGTATGGATCACATCTTTCAAACTGGCATACAATAATGTACCCAAATGCCTGACTTCCACAACAACCTATTCTTCATCACTGCCCTCACCCTCATTGCTTCTATCCTCTTTGGTCCTCAACAACTTGTTTTATTACTACAACCTGATTTTCTGATGCACTCATATCACTATCATCAATACTTTCTGAAATAAGTACAGATTTGTCTCTCCATCTTCCAAAAATCTTACAAAAAGGAACCTAAAACACATGCATAAAGGCTATTATACTGCCCGCCAATGCTGGTCAATAGTGCCAGCTACACAAAATATGCATCACATAATAGGAATTTGTCAGTTATACATGACGCTCAGATTTGTTGGTCTCTGAGTTGTTGTTTTTATAAAAGTGCATTAAAAATGACAAAAAACTTTAGAAAACACATTTGGATGTACAATTATATTTTTTATAACTTGAATTTATATGTATTTTCTAGTCTAAAATGAGCTCACTATGGCCCCTTGAGAGCATGTGACCTAACATGTGCTAATGTCTCCTTTACTACTTATTTACCAAAAATGTGAAGCACATGGCTAACAAATTTTAATTTTACTGGTTGAAGGGGATGTCATTTGACATCACTAAAATAAAATTTTGTTGGTTGAACATTAATATTGTATTTTAAATGAAATTTACTTAGTGTCATTTATAAATGACGATATCCCATAGAGGGCTAAAAACTGATCTCATGCTTTCATTACAATTATAACATTTTCAATCAACATAATCATTGTTTCAAAACATAAGATTATTGTAATATATATTGAGAACATTTGATGTAATTACCAAAACACAACAGACCTTCTTTCAATTTAGTACTTTTAACAATCAGTTAATTCAAGAGCAAACAATGCAAGATGCATGTTTCAAATCACCTTTGTTGCTGAAATAATTACAGTAATACAGGCAATAATTGTCATGTTAGAAAATACACTTACATTACCTAGCTTTTTGTCATTCGTGGGTTAAATTATTATATTTATCAACCCGTTATGTTTTTATGTTGTTGTGGAGTGCTATAGAATATGTAGCCATACATAACTCTGAAATATGACCTGAAAAAACCTAGATGGATGTATAAAGAGAATCAAAATAACCCCAATAAGATTCAGTAATAATCCTGTTTTATCTTTATTTTCAGCACAACAAACATAACATGATTAATTTCCAGAGCTATGATCCTTGCAAACTGGACCAGTACACCCCACACACAAAAATTCACCTTTCATGACTTTTGGGCAGAATTCTACACTATTTGCTTTTGTGGAAATGAGACAAGTACAGCCATTGGTAATGTTATGGTCTTCTGCATAAGTAACATTTATTCATGTGTGTCCGAACTTTCAGTCGAGCTTTAATCTAGAAAATAGAATCTATAATTAAAGGCTCAAACTTGTTAACATGCTTGTCAACACTTTGCAGGTACAGTAGTTTGAGGACTTCAGCGTTTGTGTTCAGGTCCTGATAAGGGCCTTTTGAAATCTCAGGACAGAAAGAGTTAATCTGTAAACTAGGGCAGGCTAAGGAGTCACTCTGGTTTAATTAAGATCAGGCTGCTCTGAGGACACCTGCCAGCACAACTACTATTCCCCAGCATAACTCTTTTTGATTAGCCTGCCGCTAGTTACCTGGTGAGCACCCACCAGGTATGTGTAAGTGAATGACAGCTCATGAATTTTGGAAAACCCTAAAATGCTTTCAATGCTGTTCATAGGAGGTATGTGTCATGGGTTTAATTTGTTAGCGAAGCCTGGAAGACTTGGAAAAGACAGGGTACAGGTCACAGTTTCAATTCACTTATTCGTGCCACAGTAAAAGGGCACTCGATAACGCCGAATGTTGTAAAGTATGTTTACTTCAGTCAGAGATGCTTATCGTTTGCTGTTTCATGTAACAGTGCCCTTCTCAAAAACTGTGTTTTGCATTTCCATACCATTTCATATGTGCAAATGTTCCGGTAAGGTTTTGTACGAGTGTATAAAACAGAAAACTACACCAATCCCCACATTTAGATTCTGTTTTTAACTTTTCTCCATGTGTCTGCACATTATTCGTCTTTTAGCAACTTTCTCGGAGGTTTGGCTTTTTAGTACAGTGTATGTAATTTTCCCACTGAATACAAAAATCTGTCATTTTGGTCCATTTTTTCTCATCTGTTTGTCCTGGGAAAGTTGAGTGAGCAGCTAATCTGTGCCAGAGGAACGTGGTGTGTGTTCTGAGAGGTTTGTTTTAAGATGTGCTCACTGGCTTGTTATTTACATAAGCTAACAAGGTTATTGGGAGCTTTGGCTGGCTGAATGTCACCGTGGTTTTAAAGTATATGAGAATTTAATAAGCGTCTCTGTCAAAGCACGTTAGAGAGAAGGAATGTGGGGCATGAATATTTATGAGGGCCTCTTCAGAGGGATTTAATCCTGAGCTACCTGCTTCAGCTTCCTTCCAAAATGACTTGAGACAATCTGCTGCCTGTGTTTGTGAAATAGCCCCACTCACCCTCCACAACACCTGGAGAATTTATGATTAGAGGAGAATGAAAATACTCATTCAATAGTTAAGATGAAAAAAAAAAAAAACTAAAACAAAAACAACAAAAAAAGTGAACAGAAAAACAAAACAAAAGACAAATGGATTTGTCTCTTTGCCAACAAAATTCCATTTAGCTCATTTCACTGGTTGTTTGTTTTGATTGTATTATTTTTATGCCACAATAGTATGTCTGCTTTGCATGTCCACTGGGAAGGATACTAGGGATTGTTTGTTTGCGCCTTTCTCTCAAATGCTGTTGCCTTGGACTGCAAAAATGCTTGTGACGTCTAAACTTCAGGTCTTTTATGCTCACTGATATCAAATGGAGAATTTTATAATGAAGCTGGTTCTGTGACCTTTTGATTTTCAGCAAATAAAAGATGATAAAATGGACTCACGCATCCCATCTGCTCATGTGCTGTCACTGTTTGAGCTGGTGAAAAGTGCTAAGAATCAGTGGCGGCTCGTGGGTTTTAAAATAGAGGAGGCACACTAATGGCGCTTTTCCCCTGCATGGTACGGCACGGTACGGCTCGGTACGGCTCGGTACGGTTCACTTTTGGGGGGTTTTCCACTGGGTACAGTACCTGGTACTTTTTTT
>NW_015538204.1:50882-51121 GCF_001515605.1 Sinocyclocheilus anshuiensis
AGTGATAAGGAAGAAAAAAAAATCAAACCTGCTTTAAAACCCAGCAACACAACTGTAGCTGTACAACTGTACAACAGCAACACTGCTTTAACAAAAAAGCAAAACAGCAACACCTATTTGACATCAAAACTATTTTTTTTTAAATGCTGTCTAATTGCCCTCGAGGTACTTTGATATCACACACAGAACAGTCTATGCAGTGCTGCTTCAAGTCCAACACCTATTGTGTTTTATTAGGA
>NW_015538204.1:51862-52012 GCF_001515605.1 Sinocyclocheilus anshuiensis
TCTGTGTTATTACTGTGTTATTCATGTGTTATTACTGTGTTATTGATGTGTTATTACTGTGTTATTACCGGGTTATTACTGTGTTATTACTATGTTATTACTGTTTCACTGTGTTATTCCTTTGTTATTACTGTGTTATTGATGTGTTAT
>NW_015538205.1:0-549 GCF_001515605.1 Sinocyclocheilus anshuiensis
AACGCAGTAATAACACAGGAATAACACAGTTATAACACAGGAATACAGAAATAACAGAGGAAATACACAGTAATAACACAGGAATAATTCAGTAATAACACAGGAAATACACAGTAATAACACAGGTATAATTCAGTAATAAAACAGGAATAACACAGTAATAACGCAGTAATAACACAGGAATAACACAGGAATAACAAACGAATAACTCAGTAATAACACAGGAGTAACACATTAACAACACAGGCATAACACAGGAATAACAGAGTAATAACAACGGAATAACAGGCTTAACACAGTAATAACACGTTAATAACATAGTAATAATTCAGTAATAAGACAGGAATAACACAGTAATAACACAGGATTAACTCAGTAATAACACCAGTAATAACAGAAATAACAATGTCATAACACAGGAATAACAGAAATCACACAGTAATAACACAAGAATAAATACGTAATAACACATTAATAACACAGTAATGACACAGTAATAACAACATAATAACACAGGAATAACACAGAATTAACACAGTAATAACACAG
>NW_015538206.1:0-877 GCF_001515605.1 Sinocyclocheilus anshuiensis
TTTAGTTCTTGCAGTCTCCACTAACAAGATGAGTTGAATCAGGTGAGTTAGATGACTGAGACATACAAAATGTGCAGGGCAGGTTGTCCTCCAGGACAGGTTTGAAAACTCCTGCTGTAGTGTTACTGTAATATTGTGTTCTATGCTTTACATTTGCTACTTAAGTGTTCATCTGATTATGTCTTTAGAATTTAAAAGTTAATACTCTTTCAGTAATTCATAATGGGGTAATGGGAAAGATATAAGCATTATATTAAACACAAAGTGTTTTTGATTTGGTAGTCTAGAAAATATTGTATGTACTGGTAATAGCAGTCTTAGGTAAGACTTTAAAGTATGTCATTGTATATTGCATATTGTTTACTTATTTAAACTTAATATTATTATTATATTTTCTTCTGAGACTGAATTTTTAAACTCTTAAAGGGATAGTTCACCCAAAAATGAAAATTTGATGTTTATCTGCTTACCCCCAGGGCATCCAAGATGTAGGTGACTGTTTCTTCAGTAGAACACAAACAAAGATTTTTAACTCCAACCGTTGCGGTCTATCAGTCGTATAATGCATGGCAATGGTAACAAAATCTATGAGAGTAAAAAAAACATGCACAGACAAATCCAAATTAAACCCTGCGGCTCGTGACGACACATTGATGTCCTAAGACACGAAACAATCAGTTTGTGCGAGAAACTGAACAGTATTTATATAATTTTTTACCTCTAATATACCACTATGTCCAACTGTCTTTGAGCGCGCTGTAAGGGAAACGCTATGTCCAACTTCCTTGAGCGCGCGCAGGCATCCGTTGCGTGAGGTGTGTACGCGCTCTGCCGTAGTTTAATTTAATGGGTGTGTTGATATCCAGCCGAAGAGCAA
>NW_015538207.1:0-326 GCF_001515605.1 Sinocyclocheilus anshuiensis
CTGAAACTTATCACACACAGCTGCTACCAATTACACCCACTATAAAAATCAATTTCGAACAACCATTCACTGCCGAGTATTGTAAGCGCATATCGCTACCCTAGTCGATAGCTACTTTACAGAGCCAGTTCCCATTCCTAGTTGTCTAGTCTAGTCTCGTCTAGCTTCCTGTTTGCCTGTTTCCTGATTTTCGCTTGTCCTGGATTATCCCTCTCGTCTCGCCCTGTTCGAATACTGTTTGCCCCTCGCCTGGACCATAGCCTGTGTTTTGTATTAACCCTTTGGAATACCCTGTTTGGACATTGTTTGCCGGAGATCGACCACCC
>NW_015538207.1:699-915 GCF_001515605.1 Sinocyclocheilus anshuiensis
TATTGATGTTGGGCAACCATAACTGGAACTTGCATTCTTCACAAGTGCTTTCCAATTTTGTGTTTGATACTGTATGTATCAGATGGTGAGAGAACAAACTGTGTGCGGTCCGCTGGCATGCCGGCTGAAGCTCAAAATATAAGAATGGAGACATTTTGCAATGTAATTTGTCTGAAAGCCTGAATTCCAGGACTGTCTGATTTGTAGATGGTGAAT
>NW_015538208.1:0-388 GCF_001515605.1 Sinocyclocheilus anshuiensis
AGGACTTTCATACATGCATGTATTAGGCAATAATCAGCTATAAGAGTTTACAGTTACGGCCCTGGAAATGCCTGGCAATGTAATTTGTCCATGACTGTCGTTTATCAGACACCTTTAGTTAGCTAATAAATAATGTGAGTTAAGGTAGATAATGATAACCACTTGCATTTACTTGATTGTCCAACTCAGTGTCAAAATGCAGTGTAATTTTACTACTACTACTATTATTATTATTTTTATGGGGATTTTATGGGGACTGTAACAAAGTTCGTAGTCACGGGAAGAAGGAGGCGGGAACCGGCGAACATTTCAAACTTTAATAAAATAAACAAACACAAAACGAAAGTAAAGCGGCAGCCCCTCGCGGACGACTGCCGCACACAAAACA
>NW_015538208.1:525-1253 GCF_001515605.1 Sinocyclocheilus anshuiensis
GACTCGAGACCGGTGAGTGGTGCAGGTGTCGCTCATTATCAATTTCTCCACCGGCCTCGCTCCGTTCCCACGGCTCTCGGCCCCGCCCCTCTCGTCACATACCCCCATCGCCCCTCGCAGGCCGGGGGGTACTCACGAGACTGCGCTCTACTCCCACCCTCCCCCCTCTGGGGGAGCCGATCACGGCGGCCGCGGCATACTTGGGGGTAAGGACAGACAGACGAGGCGAGAGAAAAGGATGAGGAGAGACAGAGACGAGAGAGGGGAGAGAGGAAAAAAATAAATAAAAAATCTTGTTCCGGTTCACAGACACACTGCCGCTCGGCCCTCCACCAGCTGGGTAAGCTCTTCCGCGATGCCAGGCGGCGGCACTGGACAGCCCTCGGTGGACGGCACGACACTCCTCCGCCGCCCAGTGGACGGCGACGGCTCCTCCGCGTTCGGGCAGGCGGCAGGAGTCCCCCATTCCCTGCTCCTCCCCATCATGGCGGATGGCAGCAGGCTCCGGCCTCAGGCGAACGGCGGCGACTCCTCCCAGCAGCCTCCGGCCTCAGGCGAACGGCGGCGACGCCTCCGCTCCCTCACGGATGGCAGCCGTCCCTCCACAGCCCAGGCGGCCGGCAGCGAGTTCGTCCGTCCCCCCGGCAACTCCCTCCAGCCCACCGCCTCGAGCCTCCATGGCTGCAGACTGCTCCGCCATGCTCGATGGCACCGCGGATTCACCACCG
>NW_015538209.1:0-1536 GCF_001515605.1 Sinocyclocheilus anshuiensis
AATAACTTTTAAAAGTAAATCTGCTTTAGAGGACTAAAGCTGCATCATCATACAAAGAGTAACACTGAAGCAGTGTTAAAGTTAATGACATAATTAGTTTAGTAATTGAGTGATGATTGAGCATTATTGATGAACACCTGCTGTTAACAAACTGAATCACTGAAAGAAAGAAAAACAAGAACAGAAAAAGAGATCACTCAAGATCTCAGCAGAGGATGATTAAACAACTCCACAAACAGCATCACCAGCTTCACACATTACTAACCAGATTGACTTTAGATGTTGATGTTTGTTTCATTTGAACTACCATTATCGAGGTCAGTGTTTACTTTAGTTGTGCTCTTGACCCCTGACTTAAAAAATTTGACCACAAACAGCATCACCAGCTTCACACATTACTAACCAGACTGACTTTAGATGTAGATGTTGATGTTTTAGTTTTGTTTGAATTACCATTACCGAGGTCAGTGTTTCCTTTAGTTGGGCTCTTGACCCTTGACTTAAAACAATACAATTACTTTGGTTGCTGTATGAGTGTGTTTGTTAAGACATGTTTGTTGTAGCAATAGGGTGCTGATGGTTATTTTTCAATAAAGAAATGGTCAGCATTTGGCCACTTTCATAACTTTTTCTCAGAGCATCGCCATTGACTGGATTAATACTTATTTTTGTTCACATGAAATAAAAAGCTTGACCCAGCAGGTTTAAAATTAGTCTGAATAACTTTTAAAAGTAAATCTGCTTTAGAAGACAAAAGCTGCATTATCATACAGACATCAAGAATCAGCGTTGGAGCGATGAGCATTGTAGCCAATGACAGACGTGATAAACACTGATAAACTCCTTTGTAATTATATAAATTGTAATCCAGAGATTATAAATGGAGGTTTATTTGATCCCATTGTTGTGAAGATGTGATGATGTAGAATGTTAGGGTTCTGGAAGGTAATGTAATATTTAGTACAGTGTGGGCCAGAGATGTGATGATGTAGAAATAGGTGTTGATCTGATTCTGCAGGTATCTTTCATCGCACTGCTATCTCATACTGACACAAAATCTGAAACAAGTCATTTTGGCAGCTTGATTTCAATAAAAGCAGCAACAAGGAAGTTTTGAGTTCTGAAACTAACACTGTGTCTACACTGGATGCGGCGTGGCGCGACAAATCCCCGACAGAAAACTGCTGCTGCGTACCATTTATGACATATTAACACAAATTTCAAATGATTTTCAACGTTCGCTTTGTCGTGTCCAGTGTACCAGACAGACTTTAGCTGATGCGGCATGGTGCGGCCGGTGTAGACACAGTGTTAAAGGATGTTTTTATAGTACAATTACTTCTTACTGTCACGAAGCACACACACGAGGAACGAGGAGACGCTGGAGAATACTTTACCAAGACTTTATTTTTAGGAACCAAGGGAGACGAACTCAGGAAGACGTTTACAGTAAGACGTTCACAGCGGACAGAGAACTTGGGACTGGCAACACTTTTATACACACACAGGAGGAGGGGATGACGAGACACACCTGGG
>NW_015538210.1:0-130 GCF_001515605.1 Sinocyclocheilus anshuiensis
CCGGTTCTGTGAATAGTAAATCTCCATCACGTGCTTTCAGATGGACCGGCATTTAATACAGAGAGCCGTAGATCACTGCAATATCGCGTTCATAATCGCAGATGAGTTGCATTCGATTATGAACGCAATA
>NW_015538210.1:148-524 GCF_001515605.1 Sinocyclocheilus anshuiensis
CGTTCATAATCGCAGATGAGTCACATTCGATTATGAACGCGATATTGCGTAGCTTGTCAGTGTGTTTTTATTAATGCCATTAATGTTTTTGTTAATACAGCGTATAGCACTAGTCAACTAAATGAATGTAACATGGCAAAGATGAATGCACTTTTGGAAGTTGAATGCAAGGGAAATGTCATTTTGGAATTTCTGTGGTTTAATGTGATATTGTTGTTCATGTATGTTCATGATGAAATGTTATTTTATTGTTGTAATTAATTTATAGCATTAACAAGATGGCCCATTGAATTCTTTTTGGAGCGATGACTGATTGAATGGACTACATATACACCCCGGACTACATATCCCATGATCCATTGCACTGATGACACAC
>NW_015538211.1:0-1259 GCF_001515605.1 Sinocyclocheilus anshuiensis
CCAGAACTCAACGCGGCGTTACGTCACATTCTCATTCTTTATAAATACACACCAGAGCCATAGAAATAGAAAGTTGCGTCAACGGAAGTCCAAAACACTCGATCGTCACGTGATTCACGTAGACCTCAAATAGTTCCAGGAAGTTCATAGCGGGCAATTGAAATACATTGAGTTAGAGAGATAGAACTGTAATTTTTGGTAATTAGTAGACAATAAAAATAATTTATTTACATTATTTATAAAATATATATGTAGTTATATCAGTGTTGTTTTTAAAAGATAAAATCTGCTACTATTTGAGGATTAATGTGGTCAGCTATCCTTACCTGCCTTAACATATTTTAGGCTGAAGTTACCATGATAAAAGTCTGTGTATGCTATATAAATGACGTCGTGGTCTTCTGCCAAAGTAACTTCAGCCTCTCTATATAAATATAATTATATATGTGTGTGTGTGTGTGTTCTTACAACTTGCATGTTAGTCAAGTTCAATCACATCTTAATGTTCATTGTCGTTTTACTAATCTCATGGTAAATGTTAAGTTTGTTGTCTTAGAAAATTCATTCCAAATAAATGAAGGTATTTTAAGTGAAAACTAATCTTGTTTAATGTTTTTGATTATTGTGCACCCCTCAATTATTAATATATAAAAATATATTTGTAGTATATTCCAATTTAAAACTTTTAAAAAAATTTACACATTTAATCATATATTTTATGTATGTTGACTTTTGTTATGCACTTATTTAAAGCAATCGATCTATACATTTATAATAAACTATAAAGCATGTTGTCCTTGAACAGTCTGTTTGCTATGCTGCATGGCAGTGCTCACTCACAGAAAGGAGTCTGAATGTATGGTTTCCCTACTGATCTGGAGGAGAAAAAAAAATTGATGCATCAAGTTTTGTTCAGTTCACATTTATTTGTATAGCACTTTTTAATATACACATTGTTTTAAAGCAGCTTTACAGAAAATGAATGTTTCTACATTACAAATAAAGAGTTCTGTTAACAGGTGCAACTGTGCCAAAGTAATGTTCATGGCAGAAATGTTCTAAAATTAGGCTATACAAATCATGCAGTTAAGTAACGTCATGTATTCAGAAACAATGAAATATATACAGAAACAATGAACAAGGTGTAACTGTGCCAAAGTAATGGCAGAAATGTTCTAAAATTAGGCTATACAAATCATGCCGTTAAATAACGTCATGTATTCAGAAACAGTTAAATATATACAGAAACAATTAACAAA
>NW_015538212.1:0-149 GCF_001515605.1 Sinocyclocheilus anshuiensis
AATCGACACAAATCCTGCGTGTTGCCAATGGAGACAAGACGCTGTGGCGATTAAACAATTAAAACTAATTTAGTACCATAACCTACAGGGTCCTGCAAGAAAAAGACAAGACCCGCAAATCCGTGGCCACAGAACAGCAGAATATGAAC
>NW_015538212.1:1476-1627 GCF_001515605.1 Sinocyclocheilus anshuiensis
TCGACCGAGACTGCCTTGCTTTCAGTTGTTGAAGCCCTAAGACTGGCAAGAGCAGCTTCCAAATCTTCTATACTCATTTTGCTGGATCTGTCTGCTGCTTTGAACAGGATTCTCCTGTCAACCCTATTGGAAAATGGCATCTCAGGAACCG
>NW_015538213.1:0-778 GCF_001515605.1 Sinocyclocheilus anshuiensis
AATTATTTCGTTTTAAAGTAGTAATTTAAAGCATTTGAGAGAGAGCTCGCGTTGGCTCCTCCATGTCCAGCAAAGCGCGCTTCAGCTTCGACTCTCGGCACAAACGATCAGGGGTGCGTTTCCCAAAACGACGGAACTTGCGACCATAGTTGCTTTTGGGAAACGCACCCCAGATATGCGCTTAATAGCGCACATTTATCTAGGTTAAATTTTTTAATTAATATGGTGAAAAGAATTAAGTGTTTTTTTTTATCCATAGATTTTATTTTAGGCAAGTCCTGTTGAATTGAGAAGAAGGCTAAATTGATCAAACATATGCTCATCGCGCTTCCTGCCGCTGGCCGCTTGGTCATTCCTTTAAAAAACAAAAACTTGAATTTAACAAACATAGAATGTTCCAAACATATTTCTAAATTAACTTAATAAAGAAATGAAAAGAAATATGACCACTTTGCCATTAAAAACCCAAACTAAAATATTGTAATGGCTGCAACAGCAGCTGTGTGATGGGGAAGAGAGAGAGAAAAAAGGCAGGGGATCCAGTCGGACTCTGGGCGAGAATTCTGATACAAGGTCCGGCCCGTGCAGGGCTCTATTCATTCCCTCGTTTCAACTAAAAGTTCCCTGGGCTCGGCGGGCCCCCAAACTGCCCGGGCCCATATGCACCTGCACTGGCCTATAGCTTATACTTATTTCATAATATCACACAAAGAGTGATATAGTCTGATTATCCTTATTGCTAAAATCCCAGAAAATAGAGATATAATTTTTTGTCTCT
>NW_015538214.1:0-474 GCF_001515605.1 Sinocyclocheilus anshuiensis
GCCTTTAATATTTTAGTAATGTGCTCTAATAGGGCTCCCTATTGCATTAGCTAAGACAGATTTTTTATCCTTAAGAAAATTGTAATTATAATTGAGTTTATTTAAAGGCAGAGCTATAAATTGTTCAGTAAACCACTGTTTATTAAAAAAAAAAGAAAGAAACAATTGTATATTTTCTCCCCCTGCTGTACCAAAAGGTGATGTACAATTACACTACTAATGTTTTCATTAATATTATGTATATAATGAAGTATTATGTCTAAAAATAGCCTGTTATTAAAGTAGCTAAAATTTCCTCATTTAAAAAGGCACTCATGTCTTGGGTGACACTCATTTATGTGCTTGTCTTGAAATAATATCTAATGTGTGATACTAATTATGATATACTAATGTTCTTTTTTCTCTTCTTTTTCCTGACAGACTGTGAGTGAGAAAGACTGGCGAGACAAAAAAAAAAAAAAAAGAATAAATTTT
>NW_015538214.1:576-2514 GCF_001515605.1 Sinocyclocheilus anshuiensis
TATTTATTTATTTGTTTTTTTTTTCATAGAAGACCTACGTGACTTATGCTTGGCCTGTGGTAATGTATATGCTTGTACAGAAGACAAAGTGGACACTTGGGTATGTTGAGCTGAGGGCATGATTTAATTTCTCTATATGAAACTGCTATTTAAGGTTTTATTCATCCATGATCTCAATTTTTTTCAGATTGAATGTGACAGCTGCAGGGTGCCAAAGACCTGTCTAGGGCATAATGTTGTGTTCTTTTCTTCCTTTAATTTTATTTTTTAAAATACCAAAATAATGGCTTTTGGTTTATCAGCCATTAGCCCTTTACAGAACACAGCCATTCAAGAATACTGTATATGGTTCATATATCAGCCACATCTTTTTTTATGATTTGTCTCACTTCAGGTTGGGTTATGGCACTGTTTAGGTTCAGTTCTGGCTAAAAAGATGTGGACCAGTTTTGGGCCGGCGAACACAAACTAATCTGGGCCACACTTTAGCTGTTGATATAGGCCAGATCCACGCCAAAGGAAATTTGCTGACTGGGATCTTTTAAATATGTATATGTGTGAAAATATTCAGCTGTAACTCCCTTTGTAATCATTTACATTTTCATAAGTAACTGTAATTTAATTACACATTTTCAGTAACTGTAACAGAGTACAGTTACATTTATTTTGTAATTAAATTACGTAATGTAGTTACATGTAACTAGTTACTCCCCAACACTGGTCAGGTCTGATGATAAAAGCCCACGCATGGGCGACTGGATTTTTCAAGTGTTGTAATGGAAATAAGTCCCTGTGTGCACACAACTGATGCTGAGACTGAGCTAAAATGAGCCAGTCATTGAGGTAGTTGGGAATGAGAACGCCCTGTTCTCTCAGGGGAACAAGGGCTGTCTCCGCAACTTACGTGAAGAAACGGGGCGACAGGGATAGCCCGGAGGCAGGACCTCGTACTGCTATGATCGTCCTTCGAACGCGAACTGCAGAAATGGTCTGTGGCGCAGAAGGATCGACACATGAAAGTACGCATCATTCAGGTCGATCGCTGCAAACCAATCTCGGGGACGCATGCACCCGAAGATGCGTTTCTGCGTCAAAATCTTGAACGGTAGCCGATGAAGGGCCCGGTTCAAAACTCGCAGGTCCAAGATTGGCCGTAACCCACCGCCTTTCTTGGGTACAATGAAGTAAGGGCTGTAAAACCCCGAGCTCATATCGGCTGGAGGAACCGGCTCTATCGCGTCCTTCGCCAGTAGGCCTGCGCCCCGACCTCATATCGGCTGGAGCGACCGGCTCTATCGCATCCTTCGCCAGTAGTACTGCGATCTCTGCCTGCAGAACAGGGGCATCGGCCGTCCTCACTGTAGTGAAGCGGATACCGCTGAACTTGGGGGGATGCCAGGTGAACTGAATCGCATAGCTGAGGCTGATGGTCCACAGAAGCCAACGAGATGGTTTGGGTAGCGCTAGCCAGGTACCCAGATACCGTGCAAGTGGGACCAGTGGAACCACCGCCGTACCAGCAGTAGGGCAGCGAGGTGGAACCCAGAGACTCAACTCGGCCGGCTTGTGATGCGGCGCGGGAGCAGGGGCGGACGCAGGGGGCGACAAGCAGGCTGGGGTGCTGCGGCCGGCGGACGGGTGGAGGCAGCAGCTGCCCGCCGGGGCAGGGGGTGACGAACCGCCTCCGTCTGCTTCTGTGCAGCTGAGAGCTGCTGGGCCAAGCTCTAGCTGGGGTGCTGCGGCCGGCGGACGGGTGGAGGCAGCAGCTGCCCGCCGGGGCAGGGTGTGACGAACCGCCTCAGTCTGCTTCTGTGCGGCCGAGAGCTGCTGGGCCAAGCTCTCGACCGCGTCGCCGAAGATGTCTGTCTGGGACACAGGGGCATTAAGGAACTGAACTTTGTCAACCAGACACAGCCAGAGATGGCGCTCCTGGACCAC
>NW_015538215.1:0-760 GCF_001515605.1 Sinocyclocheilus anshuiensis
AGAATTGTTTGCTCACCAGCCTATCGCACTCCTCTCCCCGACCAGTCCAGATAACAGATGATTCACTGGTTCCGGGAATACCCTCTGAGTACCATGACCTCGCTGACGCTTTCAGTAAGACCAAGGCCTCACAACTTCCTCCTCACCGACTCAGTGACTGCGCTATCGATCTTCTTCCAGGATCAAACCCCTCTAGAGGTAGAGTTTTCCCACTATCGCAGCCAGAATCCGAGGCCATGAAGGCATATATTGAGGAGGAGCTGTCAAAGGGGTTCATTAGACCATCCACCTCACCTGCGTCAGCTAGTTTCTTCTTTGTCAAGAAGAAAGAGGGAGGTCTCCGGCCATGCATTGATTACCGCAGTCTTAATGAGATGACAGTCAAATTCCGGTACCCTCTACCTCTAGTTCCAGCAGCTCTAGAACAACTCCGCACTGCTAAATATTTCACCAAGCTCGACCTTCGCAGCGCCTACAATCTTATTCGCATTCGGGAGGGAGACGAGTGGAAGACGGCTTTCTCAACAACGTCAGGGCACTATGAATACCTCGTTATGCCGTTCGGCCTGGTCAACAGTCCTTCAGTCTTCCAAGCTTTCATTAACGATGTTTTCCGGGACATGCTGAACCAAGGGGTCATAGTCTATATTAATGACATCTTGATTTATTCGGATACCCTGGACTCACATGTGCAGCACGTACGGGCAGTTCTTCGGAGGCTCATTGACAACCAGCTATATGCCAAGATTGAGAAATGTGA
>NW_015538216.1:0-137 GCF_001515605.1 Sinocyclocheilus anshuiensis
TACGCTAACGGCGATGTTTATTTCAATCCGAAATTAAAATATGGAGTAATATTCATTACAGGAGCTCTAAATATTAAAAATGTAATTGAAACTTACCTGCTTGAACTTGATCGGGGTGTTTTGTTAGTTTGATGCGT
>NW_015538216.1:358-508 GCF_001515605.1 Sinocyclocheilus anshuiensis
GCATTCCAGGGGCTAAATATCACGTTAATGGGGTCGTTTTTCAACCCGCGGACATGAAAAACAACCCGCGGCAACAAAGCAGCCCAATACCGCGGGAAAACCGCAGACTTGGCAACACTGGAAGAGGATGCTTTCGGATAGCGCATCAAG
>NW_015538217.1:0-140 GCF_001515605.1 Sinocyclocheilus anshuiensis
CTCACATTTTCATCTTAGCATCTGACCGAACCACCGACTCTGGGCAGGTCATATGGTATGAAAGCTTTAAGGCCAGAGAAGATTCACGCCTCTCAAGATGGGCTTGTCCAATGAGAAAGGCCGGAATCCCAAGTGGGAGT
>NW_015538217.1:608-5417 GCF_001515605.1 Sinocyclocheilus anshuiensis
TAAATGTATCTGGTGTCAGGGTTGCCATGGTAACCAGGGTCCTGGGCCCTGTTCACAGACAACTTGGCCCCAGTATGTTTATTGGGTGAGGGTTTCTGTGAACGTTTGTTAATCTATTGAATAATTGATTTGTTAAATCAATGAACCCTGGTGTGTCTGATTTGGTCCAGACACTACAAACTCCCCCTTTTCGGGCGTTGTTGTCCGTAGAATAGACTACAACGAGCGATGTCAAAGGTGCAGAACAAATCAAACACACACACCTGCCACTTACGGCTGGGAGACAGTGGTGGCTGTTTGGCTGTTGGTGCCTCCAGGAGTGGTTGTGGTGCCGTGGTGGATGCTGTCAGGTGGTGCACTGTGGTGATGTAGGCTGTAGCAAGGTTACCCTCCTTGCTAGTCTCCCTATTTATTCTCCTTGTGTTCGCAGTCCTGTGCTTCTTCATTGTTGTATGTGGTCGGATGTGTCTGTGTGTTTCTGGTTTGGGCCTGTTCTACCTCTTCCTGTTCCTGTCCTGGCTTTCCCTTGAGCCTACTCAAGTCTTTGAGTTCACTCCTAGGCTCACTCCAGTCCGGGAGCCCTGAGAGTCCACTCTTGAGCCTGCTCCAGTTCCTTTCGAGGTGGCGACTTCTGCTGCAGAACCACCTGAGGTGGCAGCATTCACTTCAGCTCCTCTCTGGGCGGTGGCGCCCACTCCTGAACTCTCAGTCTGTCTTGTCCCAGCCAAGGAGACTGTTGCTGCACAGTTTGCCGGTCCTATTACGGCCATCAAGGCTGTTAATAACCTCTCAGTGCTTTTCATTGCAGTCCTGCCTGAGCCACCAGGGGGGTCATCTGCCTTGTCAACTCTGCTGAGGTGGTCATCGGCTCCGCCCTTGCTGCCTGCCAAACTCCCGGCTCCGCCCTGGTCGGCCGCCGGGGTTGCTGTTCGGCCGGCGCCTCATTGGTCAGTCCCTCCGGTCCCGCCCTGGTGGTCTGCCGCGGTTCCTGTTTGGCCGGAGCCTCATTGGTCTGTCCCTCTGGCTCCACCTTGGTCTCCTCTGTGTCCAGGCCCTCTTCCACTACACAGGCCTGGGCCGCCATCCCTCGCCCTAATCCACCTCAGTTCCACCTCCCTCTGGGATTTCTTTGACTTTTTTTGGAGCGTCTGGAATTCATTCCTTAACACTAGAACCGTTACGGGGTAAATTTTACCCATGGCTGTTTTTCAAATGTACATAACAGATTTAAAATAAAACATTCAAGTCTCCCAGTCATTGACTTTTACTAAAATTATGTAATTTACAATCCAATGTTGTTAAAAATAATTTAGATAAAACCAGATCAAAAAATGGGGCATTTATACCTATAAGCACCAGAGGGTCAAATTTACCCGCTATATAATGCATGCATTTTCGCGCTGTCATTTTCTTGCCGCTTATGTTTTAACATTGTACATTTCTAGGCCTTTCACTCACTGATTTAGATGAAGCTGTGCACTTTAATTTTTCATGCATCATTAGTGGTTATCAGTTTCATAAATAAAGTCAAAATGACAAAAAAAAGGTGATTTATGGAAGGTAGGTAATAGAAACACTAAATGCCATGAGTGATGGAGAGTCTGATGGCAAGTTATGCGTCCTGGGTCGGCTCAGCATCTGACGATATCATATTTACTGTACATGTTTTAGCCTAACGTTACTCAAATAATTAAACCAAAGTTTGACCTATTAAATTTTTGTCTTGCCATATCGTTTATTGTTCGCTACTGTGTTGCTGTTCTAGTCTGCCCGTTTCCTGAAGAAAAAAAAATCTGATCTATATGATGTAATGAATAAAACCATTTTTTGATTACCCAAAGTTTAATGGTCTTGTTCTCTTATTCAAATTATATATGATATAACTAAACAAATTAATAAATATTTAGGTGAAGCTGTGCGCTTGAATTTTTCATCGCATCATCTATATGCAGTGTGGTGAATTATTATTGCTCATTATTGTCTATAGGCTATTTTAGTAATTTAAATACCATTATCTTAATATATTGATTAATGACATTGTATTATAATATTACACCACCCAAATATTTAGGCTACTACCTTCTAATTTCCGTTGTCAGTGCAGGCTTTTTTTTTTTAGCTTAGGCTACTGCCTGTTATGGATTAGTGTATCCTGCATTCAAAAAGTCTTGAACATAAAACAACCAGATAAAAATATAGTTGATGACTAGACTAGAGTCATGAAATGATTATGACACTTCTTTGTGAAGACAGTGGCATAATACAGTGAAATAATATGTTCTTTAGCCATATAAATACAGTTGTCATGTGCATTGGTAAAATTTACCCGCTGGCGCTTTTAGGTATACAGCGACCTCTGGCGGTTCACAGAGGGCACACCTGTGTCTGTTTGTGAGCACATGGCTTGCCATTGTTTTTGTTGGTGCCATGTGCTCTCCAGTCTATTGTCTGACCCTGCCCTTCTTGTTATCTCATAATTGTTTCAGTTATTCCACCTGTGTCTCCCTCGTTTCCCTCCTCGTTTGTCTCCCTATTTATTCTGTGTATGTGTCAGATGTGTCTGTGTGTTCCTGGTTTGGGCCTGCTCTGTCTGTTCCTGTCCTGGCCTTCCCTTGCTGTGCCCTGTTCTGGCCTTCCTGCCTGTTTTTCCCCCTCGGGGTGGTTTTTGTTAGTTTTGTTTATGTTTTACTATTAATAAAGAGCCCATTTCTTGCATCTTTGAGTCCTCGCCTCATCTCTCCACCCCGACCGTGACACAATGTGTTATTTTAAATGTTAGAAGTAATTTTAATTAAAATACATTGGACGTTTTAACCCAGTCGGTGGAATTGTCAGACGGTCCCTTGGGTGCGATAGCGCGTCGATACTTTCTTCGTTTTAAATTTGGGATATCAGCCAATGAAAAAATTGACTGAAAACTTTGTTTTCGTATTGTGTAAGTTAATTGCAACAGTTCCATTCCATGCAACAGAAACACTCAAGTGTAGTGGGGACTTTACGATTAATTAACCGTGACATTTTAAAGCATGGTTAATCATGAAATCGGTTAATCGCTGCATCCTTAGACCTGGCAACCCTGGCCCTCGGATCGGCCTTTGAAGGATGCAGCCTCCGAATTGGGAGACAGCTTATGTGTGCACAGCACGTTGAAACATCACCCTCTTACTTGATCTGGATAAAATGTTTATCATTAGAAAGATTTAAGACCCCTGCTTCAATATATGACCAGTTTATGATAAAATTCAGTTGCAGTGACAGTAATTTCTTTATTTTTGTCAGGAGTGCAAAATAATCATTTGGCAATTTATATTTTGTATAGAATAATAACACACATTCGTATTCAGTCAAATCTGCAGTGGTTTATTTGTTTTCACATAGCTGCACTGAACAGCGTCCATTGTGGCTTATGGCTTAAAAGTCCACATACTTGAAGAAATATTATAACATTTACACATTTAATTAATATTTCTTTAGACAGAATCATAATTTATATTTATTTTGCACTGCATTATGCCATCTGATGAGCATTAGCTGCTCCCAGTGCTGTCTGCCTGTGATATCCACAATTGCCGATCTGATTTGAGATGATTTGCTGCTCATATGTCACTTATGTTACACGTTCATAACGTCTCACAGCTGGCTGAGGTCACAGCACAAAGAGGAGAAAATACTGTAGCAGGCAGAACAACTCACTGTTCATGATGCATGAAAAAGTGGATGAAAATACAAAATACTGAATTGGGGGTGGGGTTTATATTAATGTATCTCTGAGGGGAACTGAATGTCTTCAGAAAAATTTAGATGGTATTTTCTTTTCATCTTGTGGTGGCTTCTGCCACTTCTGTGAGAAATCACTCTCGAAGTTTTGAGGATTTGATGCCAGAAGATATACTTTATTATCAGAGACAATGAAGCCAAGAAACTCTGCAGAGAATCTGTTAAGTCTGTGTCTGCACACTCTTTATATAGTTTTCCTCAAGGCATGTTCAAAACATTTCTTACACAGTTCTTCTACCCCCACACATTTTACTCTCCTGCAGTCCTTCTTACATACAGGAAATACATTATCATTATAAGGATAGGATAGGTACTTTATTAATCCCCTCAGGGAAACTGGTTTGCATTAGCAGCCAAACATAAACCATACAACACAAAATAAATACAATAGAAAAGAAAAAGAAAAAAAAACACTATACTAAATATACACAATATGTAAACACAGGTAATTTCCCTTCAGATTATAGGATAAGAATAAGGTATATAGGTATAAATATAGGTAGGTAAGTTATATATAGGTAAAGATATAGGATAAGTTTAACTATCTAGTTCACTAGAAGACCTGAGAGATGTGTTATTCAGTCTAACTGCAGAAGGTACAAAATACCTATTGCACCGAGGTGACATCAGTCTCCAACTATAATTACTCCTCAATGCAACAAGCATGTCATTTAGAGGGTGAGTGGTGTTATCCATAATAACTAGCAATTTCTGCATCATTCTCTTCTCAGCAACCACCTCCAGAGGAACCAAATCCTGTCCAATGACAGAACTAGCTTTTTTGATGAGTTTATTCAGCCATTTAGCATCACCCCCTTTCATACCAGTGCCCCAACACACCACAGCATAAAACAGAGAACTGGCAACCACAGACTGATAAAACATATTAAGCATTTTGCTACATACATTGAAGGACTTAAGTCTCTGCAGAAAATACAGTTAACTTTGTCCCTTCCTGTATATTGCCTCCATGTTTTAGTCCAATAAATTCAGGGGTGTGAAGTAACGAATTACAAATACTCACGTTACAGT
>NW_015538218.1:0-371 GCF_001515605.1 Sinocyclocheilus anshuiensis
GTTAATATTTCACATTACAAGAACGTTTTATAAAAATATTCCATTACCTCTGGCCTCGATGTTCTTATAATGTTCTCCTAATGTGACTGAGAGAATGTTCTTCCTTTGTTATCATGAAACATTATGCCAATGTTTTATTGAGAACATGATATAATATGTTACCTCAACAACATCCTCAAAATGTTGCAGATAAAATGTCAGCTTTGTTAATACGTCACATTACAAGAACGTTTTATAAAAACATTACACAATCTCAAGTCTCAATGATGTTCTTATAACGTTCTCCTAATGTGGCTGAGAGAATGCTCTTCCTTTGTTATCTTGAAACATTGTGCCAATGTTTTATTGAGAACATTATATAATCTGTTACC
>NW_015538218.1:643-1297 GCF_001515605.1 Sinocyclocheilus anshuiensis
GTGCACTTTGGATGGGATAAATGCAGAGCACTAATTCCGAGTATGGGTCACCATACTTGGCCACATGTCACGTCATTGTGCAAATGTTTTATTGAAAACATTATATAATCTGTATCCTCAAAACATCCTTAAAATGTTGCAGGTCAAATGTTCTAGCTTTGTTAATATTTCACATTACAAGAACGTTTTATAAAAACATTACACAATAACAGGCCTCAATAGCATCCTTATAACATTCTCCTAATGTGGCTGAGAGAATGTTCTTCCTTTGTTATCTTGAAACATTGTGCCAGTGTTTTATTGAGAACATTATATAATCTGTTACCTCAACAACATTCAGAAAACATCCTTAAAATGTTGCAGGTAAAATTTTCTATCTTTGTTAACATCACTTTACAAGAAAGTTTTATAAAGAACATTTTGTTATTTCAGGCCTCAATAATATCCATATAACATTTTCCTAATGTGGCTGAGAGAATGTTCTTTTTTTTATATTGTCAATGTTTTATTGACAATATAAACTGCTACCTCAACAACATCCTCAAATTGTTGCAGATAAAATGTTCTAGCTTTGTTAATTCAGCAATTGATATTGACGGATGTACTGTTAAATCTAGGTGTTATATTAGATAGCAACTTGTCTTTTGAAAATCA
>NW_015538219.1:0-1388 GCF_001515605.1 Sinocyclocheilus anshuiensis
ATAGATTTGAGCGATGTTCCTCTTATCATCTTTTAAAGGCCTTATTTTGATTGTATCGCTAGATTGAAGTTATTGCGTATTTCCAATTTCATTCAACTACGATCGCACTCCCTTAGGTTTAAACATTAGAGTAGCTATCTAATGCGTGCCTATTGCAGATCTGATCAGAACACTGCAAGCCAGCAGAATGATTGAAATGTAAATGAGAGCTTTAAAACCTTGATCAAGTGAAATTTGCATAACAACAGCGAAGAAACCCTGTTGTTCATAGTGTTTATTTGTGTGCAGAAAAAAAAAAAATCCTGCCACACACATCATTGTGCAGTTAAGTTGCACAAATTGGAGAATCTGTTGGCATTTGACTCTCAGTGTTCTGGTAATAACTGCCGTAAATTCCGTTAGAATGAGAATAGTCTCACACTAAACGCTATCAGTTTAAGCACGATTGGAGTTCAGGCACAGTACCTTAAACTAACACCAGAGGGCAGGCTGTTTAAGTATCTAACTGTAATACTTCTTGAACTCCTACCTTCCTGTTTTCACCTTGGGTGGGCGCACCCACTCCCCCTTGTGGGCATTCTCTGCTAGGTCGACTTGGTACTCTATCTGATTTTAGTTTCCCTTCTGCTTCATTGGTCATTAACATTCTAGCCATTCTCGTTACCTGCAGCTTCATTTTTTTTAATTTTATTTATTAAGTTATTTTCATTTCTTGTTTTTGTATTAGTTTTCATATCTAGTACTATTTTTGTTTTACTTTATTATCTTTTATTACTGTTATAATTTTGTTTATTTTGTTTGTTTTGTTCCATTTTTCTTTTCTTTTATTTTAATTGTAATTTTAATCAGGGTTCTCTCCCCCTCTTCTCTCTCACTTTACCACTCATTTATTTAAATTTAGTTTAAACATTGTTTGAATTCAAATTTAAACTTAATTTCTGTATTCTAGCCATTTTTGTTCACCTATAGGTAACACTCCCTCTAGTGCTTAGTTGGTGAAGTGACAGTTGCCTCCACGGCGGATCACAGTGAGCTGCCACAGGATCCAGACTGAATCACCTCAATCCATCACTAAGCCTAGCCATAGAATACTGACCCATCCAGCTAGCCCAACCCCAAAATCAGGTTGCTCCACAATCTTTAAGGTAATTTAGCCACTCCTGCTATCAAAGCAAGGTTGCCACACTAGATGTTATGACCCAGCAGCGCCCTCTACTCGGTCTGTCATAACCCCTAACAGCAGTAAAAGGCTTAAACCTGCTCTTTTCTCTATCTCTCTCTCTGTTTTGATTTGTTGGTTTGTTTGTTTTTCTTTTTGTTCTGTTTTGTTTGCCTAGAAACCAAGCCTTTGAGAATCATCAGGGAAGGCTGAGTAATAGATTGACGAC
>NW_015538220.1:0-834 GCF_001515605.1 Sinocyclocheilus anshuiensis
GCAGGTGGGGCTCACAGAGAGCGCCTGCAAATCTCCCATTCGCTTTACCGATGCTAGCGCTAGTAGCAGAGCAGTCTTTAGCGACAGGTGTCGGAGGTCGACAGACTGTAGCGGCTCAAAGGGAGGGCCATTCAGGGCCCTCAGAACAGTAGGCAGATCCCAAGTAGGGACTGTGAAGGGGCGAGGAGGGTTCAGCCTCCTGACCCCTTCAGAAAGCGAACAACTAAGTTGCCACAGTGTGTTCACAATGTAATAAAATTCTCATACAATAACCTATTACATTATGTGAAAAATTTGTTATTTCATAAAAAAATTATTATTATATTATGAGCTCAAGATTTTATTAAGTTTTGAGAAAGTTATTACATTATTAACATTTTATTACAACAATAATGTAATACTTAATACATTATGTGCAATTTTTACATTACGTGCAGTTATTACACAATGAGTTGCTACAGATGTGCCCCGTCTCTGAGTCAGTAGATCCTTCCTCAGAGGAATCCGCCAGGGTGGGGCTGTCGCGAGGAGCACCAGTTCGGGGAATCAGGTCCGAGTGGGCCAGTACGGCGCCACAAGCAAGACCTGCTCCTCGTCCTCCCTGACCTTGCACAGCGTCTGTGCAAGAAGGCTCACTGGGGGAAACGCATACTTGCGCAGGCCTTGCAGCCAGCTGTGTGCCAGTGCATCCGTGCCGAGTGTTCCCTCGGTCAGGGAGTAGAACAACTGCCAGTGACAGGTTTCTGGAGAGGCAAACAGTTCTATCTGAGCGGCTCCGAAACGTCTCCAAATCAGCTGGACCGTCTGGGGATGGAGTCTCCATTCTCCCGAGAG
>NW_015538220.1:885-1359 GCF_001515605.1 Sinocyclocheilus anshuiensis
TCCCGTCCAGGGACCAGACATGAAGTTTCCAGAGGTCTGGATGCGGGTGCCACAGGGTGCCCCGTCTCTGAGTCAGTAGATCCTTCCTCAGAGGAATCTGCCAGGGAGGAGCTGTCACGAGGAGCATTAGTTTCCGGGAATCAGGTCCAGGTGGGCCAGTAAGGCACCACAAGCAGGACCTGCTCCTCGTCCTCCCTGACCTTGCACAGCGTCTGTGCGAGAAGGCTCACTGGGGGAAACGCATACTTGCGTAGGCCCCGCGGTCAGCTGTGTGCCAGTGCGTCCGTGCCGAATGTTCCCTCGGTCAGGGAGTAGAACAACTGGCAGTAAGAGGTTTCTGGAGAGGCAAACAGGTCTACCTGAGCGGCCCTGAAACGTCTCCAAATCAGCTGGACCGTCTGAGGATGGAGTCACCATTCTCCCGAGAGAGTAGCTCGAGACAGCTCGTCGGCCATACGGTTGAGCAGGCCCGGA
>NW_015538221.1:0-849 GCF_001515605.1 Sinocyclocheilus anshuiensis
AAGTCAGAAGTCACTTATCTAGGCATCAAGATAAGTGAAGGGGGGTGTACACCTGACCCACACAAGGTGGAAATTATTCAGAGACTCCCAGTTCCAGTATCAGTAACAGCTTTGAGGTCATTTTTAGGTATAGTGGGATTTTGCAGAGAATTCATTGAAGGCTTCGCAGATATTGCAAAACCTCTGAACAATCTTCTTTCAGGAAAAAAGAAGAAAAATGATTCTTTAGATTGGGGTCCCGATCATCAGACAGCCTTTGAAAAGCTGAAAATGGCATTGTTTGAAGCTCCAGCCTTACGCAATCCAGACAGAACACAACCATTTATTTTGCAGACAGCTGCAACGGAGGAGGCTCTTTCAGCCGTCCTCCTTCAAGAAGTACAGGAAAATTTGCGACCCATTGCTTATGCTTCTCGAGTACTTTCCCCAGTTGAAAAAGCTTTTGACTCCTGTACAAGACACCTCCTATCTGTCCATTGGGCAATGTCACATTTTGAATACATTTATGGTTTCAATGAAGTAACATTGCATACTCCACACACACCTCTGCAACTTCTTTTAAACGGAAAGGTGAAGGGAGTATCCAGCGCCAGACTAGGCAGATGGACGTTAGAGTTAGGATCTAAAAATTTGAAAACTGTATACAAACCCAACTCAATGCTTCCCCGAACACTCCTGTATGAAGGTACTCCACACACTTGCGAAGAAGAACACACCTGTCCTCCTGAAAGTGTTTTTGAGATAAAAGAAATTGAAGGAGCTGTGGGTGTGTATGTTGATGGCTCCTGAAAGGGTAACAGAAACTGAAGGAGCTGTGGATGTGTATGTTGATGGTTCTAGATATTGGCA
>NW_015538222.1:0-1198 GCF_001515605.1 Sinocyclocheilus anshuiensis
TGCTGCCCCTCCAAGCCAATGGTTAGGGACTTTATTCAGCTCATTCACCCTTTTAATCTTACACAGCATATTTCTGGCGCTACTCATGACCATGGCCACACACTAGATCTGATCTTATCTTATGGCATTTCTGTACATAATGTTGATATTTCTGATTTTTGTGTATCTGACCATAAGCCTATTCTTTTTAATATCACAATGTCTGGTCCAGTTCAGAAATCATTTTCCTCACGGTCTGTTTCTCGTGTTGTCACTTCTGATACAGCCAGTCTTTTCTCTGAGGCCTTCTCTTCTCTGTCTGAAAGTGTGTTAAAACTTCCTGACTCAGATCTTGGAATAGAAGAGATGATAACGCTTTTTAATAATGCCTGCTCTTGTGTTTTAGATTCTGTTGCTCCTTTTAAAGTTTCAAAACCCAAACGAAGGTCAGAACCTTGGATAAATAGTAATATATGAGTTCTCAGACAGGAATGTAGGAAAGCTGAGCGCAAATGGAAGAAAGACAAACTGCAAGTGTCTTATGAACTCTTGAAAAACGCTCATTCTGCTTACCAGCATTCTGTAAAAAATGCAAAAACTGAATATCTTTCTGAATTAATATCTAAAAATTCACACAATCCAAAAATTCTGTTTAATACGTTAAATACTATTTTTTCTCCTGCTAACACTTCTGGTCTGGACAGTACTCCAGAGACCTGCGCAGCATTCCTACATTCTTTTATGGGAAAGGTGGACGCCATACGGTCTACTGTTACAATGTGCAGTCATGACCCCTCTGAACCACTCACTTGTCATGCTTTTTTTGAATGGTTTGAACCAATATCCCTTTCTGAGCTTGGCGATATAGTTCACAAGATTAAGCCTACCACTTCTCCTGTTGATGTTATCCCCACCCAGCTCTTTAGAGAGGTCCTGGATACTATCAGCCCTAGTGTACTGGCTATTATAAACAGATCCTTAGACAGTGGCCGTGTTCCTACACTCTTAAAAATAAAGGTGCTTCACGATGCCATAGAAGAACCTTTTTGTCTAAATGGTTCCATAAAGAACCTTTAACATCGGAAGAACCTTTCTGTTTCACAAAAGGTTCTTTGTGGCGAAAGAAGGTTCTTCAGATTATAAAAAGAGCCAAATTTAGACACAACCAATCTTTAAAATTTCCGCCCTATTTCTAAGTTGCCATTCTTGTCTAAAATTT
>NW_015538223.1:0-219 GCF_001515605.1 Sinocyclocheilus anshuiensis
AAGATAAGTAACACATTTAGCAGATATTTCTGTATTGCGCAAGTGGGAAGCTCTGTGTCGGGGATTACGTCTCTCTATATCAGGCAACCCAGTTGTGTTCCTCTGCGGCCAGATTAAACCTTGTTATAGCCTATACATTATGCTCTATTCATTATTTTTTTAGAAACCTCGCACTTTTCTGCTCAATTTTAAACGTTGTTCTTGTATTCAAATTAAGTG
>NW_015538223.1:309-594 GCF_001515605.1 Sinocyclocheilus anshuiensis
ATTGAAGGTGGGAGAGAGCGCTGTACATTCACTCCCCCCACCTACAATCCCTGCCAGTACGAGACTCGAACCCGCAACCTTTGGGTTACGAGTCCAAGTCTCTAACCATTAGGCCACGACTTCCCCTGGTCCAAACCTGCATACATGCAACATGAGCAGTTTTTAATCTAAATTAGATTAGATTATCATTTCGAAATTTGAAGCAAAAACTACGGTGACCGAGAAGTGCAAAACAAATCACAATTCTGAAAACAAAATAACAAATTACAAACGCAAATGCAAGTC
>NW_015538223.1:1443-1811 GCF_001515605.1 Sinocyclocheilus anshuiensis
AGTATGCAATAATAACGTATTGAGTGTAAATTATAATTTTAATTTTAATTATTAAATGGATGCCACCTTATTGGTACAATAAAGCCCTCCCTACACCTACCCGATACTTTATTTTCAACTTTTTGATTACTTCCTTCATTTTTATTGAAAATAAATGCCTTTACGATGTGATACGAGATTTGAAAAGGTAGAAAAAAAAAGTTCAAGGTCAATCGCATCAAAAAGCCAACGACACGCGCTTATCTATCTGCACCACTGGCGCTGATGATTTACAGCCACTTTTAACTAAATATAAATATACACACAATATAAGTATTTTTTATTCCATAGTAAGGGCAATTCATACAATACATTTAAACTGAGCTACT
>NW_015538223.1:2467-2889 GCF_001515605.1 Sinocyclocheilus anshuiensis
AACTTTAATATGCATTATACAGAGGCAAGATGAAAAGAAAAAATACCATCTAAACTTTTCTAAAGACAGTAAGTTCGCCTCAGACATGCATTCATATAAACTCCTACCCCTAAATGAATCACGATTTGTTTAGCATCTCAACCGATTTGAATTGTCACATATTTGAATCCATTTTCAAGCGGCTCGCGGTTAATCGCTACATCCCTAATAATAATATTATTATTATTAATACATAAAATATAGTACATTTGATATTTTATGTATTTATTTTCTTCTGCCCAAAGCTATAAGCAGATTTTCATTTCATTTTTGTTTTATTTTCATTTTCATTTTTTGTTTTATTTAAAAAAAAGTATTTTGCTCTGTCTTTCTAAGGGGATTCTTCTCATAACTGCCACTATTTAGCAATATTCTCTCGCTGC
>NW_015538224.1:0-1307 GCF_001515605.1 Sinocyclocheilus anshuiensis
AAGAGTTTACTGTGGTAGTACTACACTCAACCAACACCAGGGAAGCCAGTTTTTGTCAGAACCCTTGTTATTCTTAATTTTGACATGAATTTTCATTTTTACACCAGACATATACATCGGTTATCGGTCTACTTGGTCTGTAATAATCGGTATCGGCATCGGCCCTGAAAAACACATATCGGTCGACCCCTACAGACGTTGATGTGCTGTGTTTGGATCCAGAGTGAACTGGAAGAAATCTGATGGAGACAAAACATTATCTGAACTGAAATCTGTAAAACGGAGTTTCAATAATTTAAACATAATAAATGCATCTTTGTTAGTTTTTATGTAGATAAAATGTGACCCTGGACCACAAAACGTGTCTTAAGTAAAAAGTCTTAAAGGTGACATATCATGAAAATCTGACTTATCCAGGTTTTAAGTGCTATAATCAGGTCCAAGGTGCATCTACCAACCAAGGAAATGTGAAAAAGATTAACCCAGTAACTTTGTTTTGTTTTGTTCTGTCCGTGTGCTTCGGATGTGTGCGCTCAGAAAACCGTATATCAGTAGTTTAAACTCGTATGCTTTAAAACGCATGATTTCAGCGCGATAAACATGATAATCAGAACCAAAACAGATGTTTTTTAGCAAGTCAGAGCTGTAATGGCACAGCTCTATTCTGGAAAAGGGGGCGGGGGCAGCAGCTCATTTGCATTTAAAGAGACAGGCCCAAAAAAAAAACAGCCGTTTCTGCTTCCACTCAAAATAGGCATTTTCAAAATGATATAATAAATGATCTGTGGAGTATTTTGAGCTGAAACTTCACAGACACATTCTGGGGACACCAGAGATTTATATTACATATTGTAAAAAGGGGCATAATATGCCTCCTTTAAGCTGCAATAAATCACAATCCACTAACGTTACACTGAAGTTGCAAAACACCTCAATATTATCTGTGATTTCCGCAATGCAGAAAATGTGGACGGAATCGCGGATTCCAGTCATATAAATGGAATTTACTGTATGACGCAGAATGTCAGAATGTCAAGTTTGGATGAATTAATCAAAAGTAGGTCAGTACACTTAAATAGAGTCGCGATATGGACTAGTATCTGTAAATATTAAGCCGCAAAAATACTATTTAAATATGAATCCTGCATGTTCTGCGTGTCTCTGTATGTAAATGGCACAGACGCACGGTTTTGTTTTCTACACATACAAAGTGTGTGACGCTCGTGGTGATTTCAGCTTCTGTCGTCTTACTACATGAGGACAAATACATGAACAACATCTCCAGAACTGCTCTGACTCCCTCTGAG
>NW_015538225.1:0-606 GCF_001515605.1 Sinocyclocheilus anshuiensis
GTTAATGCAGATGACATTCTTGACCCCAACCTTGTGGAGGAGTTCCACCGCACCCATCTGGATAGGCCGGCCCCTCGACCGCGTGGGAGACCCCGGCATCGCCCGCCTCCTTGCGCCAGGAGACGCTCGCAGGGAGGGGGCTCTGTCACAGAGGCGAACTCCGTGATTCCCTCTTCCGACCATCAGAGGGCTCCCTCACCCGAATATTGACTCTTACACTCTCACACTACATTTCCCATCAGCCCCGTATCTGGCACTGATCACCTAGCCCAGCTGTAGCCCATCAGCTGGCCTATATAAACAGTCTGTTCCTTCCAGCTCATTGCGAAGTCTTGTTTTACTGCGGTTTACATTTCTGAGCGTTTTTCTCTGTTTTGCCTGCCTGTTGTGACCCTGTCTGTACCTCGTTTATGATACTCTGCTACCTGCCTTCTGGATTATCCGCCTTGTCTCTGAGTTGTGATTCATTGCCACCTGCCCCGACTTCTAGCCTGTTTACTGACAACGATTGTGTTTACCCCCCGTCACTGTGTTTGCTGGTATGTGACCATTGCCTGTTTGACCACGATTGTAATAAAGCCTGCTTATGGATCCCACTTCGAGTGA
>NW_015538225.1:772-3090 GCF_001515605.1 Sinocyclocheilus anshuiensis
ACCTTTTGGACGTGGCTCATGTTTATAACAGTAATCTCACTAATGAAATCTCAAAAATGAAATGGGCGTGGTAAGAAGCCTGAAAAATAATCTATGGCCCGATTGTTTATGACCAGCAAAGAACCAATCTGTGTAACTACCAGAAAAATTCTGGATGTGATGTCTGAATATAGCGATGCGATGTACGTTAACGAGGTCCTGTGTATGTGTACGTATGTAACAGAATTATGCATGTCGCTGGTTTCAAAAAATGATGGTTCCATGATGTGTGAAATTATTGAGACAGTAGTCAGTTTCATACTAGCCCAAGACATACTGGTCTGTGTAAATTTTCTTTTCTGGCTAGATAACCTGTAATGTCATTACTTCGTTTCTTTGTAATAACAATTGGATCATTTTCTTCATTACTTCAATGTATGCATGTATATTCTTCAATATATCGTTAAAAATAAAAGCTAAATAAAAGGTTGAATCACCTCTCTCTGAGTTCAATTTTTGGATCTTAATGATTTTGCATACGCCTTTATCCGAAGCGACTTACAAATGAGTATGATAGAAGCAACAAGTCCTGGATAGTCTAACGCAGTACACGTAATAGAAAGCGAGTAGCTGAATAGAATGTTGACGGAAGAGAATTATTAAGAAACAATCTTATATCTGATATAAACTAGGATAGTATAAAAATATAATGTAAAGGTCTCGAATGAAGAGGACGGGTTAAAGTGATATTTTATTAAATCAAGCAAATTCACAGAAATATTGTCCTCTAACATCTCTAACATGACAGCAAAAACTAGGAAACAAAGCGCAAAGCCTAGCAATTACGATTAGATGGGAAAATACTACAAGAATGGTGAAACATAAAATTTCAAAGTGTAACCCTATGAAAAAAAAAACTTTGTGACTTAGTGTAAGGCATACTTACCAGTGATCACCCTCATTTGTATTTGTGTTGTTAGACCATATTGTCTCTATCAAGATTTGTACGTTTATATTCATTTATGAATGCTGTTACAGAATTTGTCTTAGTGACATTCAATGGAATATTTTATTAAAAGATAACGCTGAGGACTGAGTAACACTCTGTCAAGTGTTCGCTCAACTACCGGAAACCTGTAACTTTATTATAATTATTTAAAAATACATATAAGCTTCACGCCTGACACTTTTGTAACTGACTATAAACTAATATTTAAGCTAAACAAACATTTACAATTGTGAAACATTTAGAGAATTAAGAGATGTTAAAAGCTGCTGGCCTCATGTTTTCTTAAAGAAGAACAGCCAGACATGACAACACGCAGTTACAGTTGTACCTGTTTCCTGGAACAAAACTAAAAGGCGGACGCCTAAAACACAAAGACTGAATAAAACGGACTGAATCATCGCTTTCGCTTAAAACAACTGTACTCGTCTCTAAACACAACTTTAATAAATCAAAGAGAATAGTGTTTCCACACCATCTTCAACTTGTAATGTGTAACTTTATGCGTTCTAAATGAAATAGATGTACATGTAACAGAGAAATGTGTCGCGTGTCCGCTTTGTAGACAGACCAGAAAAAGCTCTAAAGTACATCACAATCTCAGTTTAAACACTCTCTTGTAGAAGGACTTTCCTTTAATTATCTTATACTGTATTTTTGTTCATGTTTTCCTGCGAACACTCGCCGCATGTTTGACCAAAGTCTGATAATAGTCTTCATCTAAAAACAAACAATGAAAAAGTATAGAGTGGCATCAGCTAGTGGGGTAGGTCATCAAAATCAACATTAAAACTTTCACAATAGTTTAGAAGAGAGGATTTCAGTATTAGGTATTTGTTATAATGATACATATTTCTGTTGCGCAAACATATATCCTGTATAAAAGACTGTGTCTAAAACCTTTTTCAAGGGCATGTAGTGTATATGGTTCTTAATTGCAATCACATTACAACAAGGCCCCTCTAACAAATCTGCCAAAAGTGTACAAAATATATCCTTAAAGTAATATCAATTTAGTCAAACAATCTCAAGTAGGGAGTAATTTTCTGAATTTATTTATTTCTATAAACACTGAATGCTGCCGACCCTTAGAGAGAAGGCCTCCCCTACAGTCATGCAGGGTTGGGCAAAGATACATCAAAATGTATTTTAAAATAAAATACCAAATACCTTAATTTTAAGTGTATCAAAATAAACTACAAAATACAGCAGCCACACCATGTATCAAAATAAACTACAGTATTTTTGTATTTTAAAAATACTAAAAAAATACTTTTACAAGGGAGCCTGAAATTTCTTCGCAAACCTTCCATCAATTGGCCTATTTGATCTA
>NW_015538226.1:0-977 GCF_001515605.1 Sinocyclocheilus anshuiensis
GTTTTTACGTTTGAAACAGCAAGCGTCCGGTTACCCGTCAAACGTAGTCTCGGACGCGGACAAAGAGAATTACATCATTGAATATTATGAAAAAGAGGGGATCCAACTTGACCCCGAAAAAATCAGTCACAACCCCGCCCAGAGGTCTATCAATAAATTGCTTCTTAATTCGTTATGGGGACGATTTTCTATGCGCGAACATTTACCGCAAACCCTGCTCGTGAAAGACCCTGAAGATTTCGCACAAATCATTTTTGGTAAGACCGATATCCTGAAATATTTCACATTCGTCTCAGACGACGTGGCTCTCGTCCAGCATTGTCGTCCCGAAGGGGATGTTTGTGAGACTCGCAACATTAACGTGTTTATAGGGGCGTTTACGACGGCTCACGCCCGGTTGGAGTTGTACGACCTGATGGACAGACTCGGCGACCGGGTGTTATACTCCGATACCGACTCCATTATATTCGTGTCTAGGGACGGCGACTGGATACCCCCTCTGGGGGACCATTTGGGGGAGCTGACGGATGAAATAGGGGACGACGATTACATCACAGAGTTTGCCTCTAGTGGTCCCAAATCGTATGGCTATCGCACAGCCAAAGGAAAAGTGTGCATGAAGGCTAAGGGTATAACTCTGAACGCTAAAAATTCCCAAGCTATCCGGTTAGATACTCTGATAGGTCTGGTTACCGGCTATGTGACGTCTCGCGACGACACTCGATACATCATGGCTCGTTCTGATGTACCCTAACAATGTAAAATACTTTATGGAGTGTTATCAAGACGCTACCAGTCAACCTTATGGGTATCTCTTGATAGACTATAAAGCGAAAACACCCGAGCAGTATCGACTCAGAACGGGGTTGCTTTCCGACCGCCAAGTGGTCTACCTCCAGAAAAAAAGGAGCGCGTGATCATTCGTCATGTCAGCCAGGCTTTGTAAACACCTACCCCTGTTAAAGTTGATACATAAA
>NW_015538227.1:0-547 GCF_001515605.1 Sinocyclocheilus anshuiensis
GCAATCGGTTTGCATGCTTTTTTTAAGTAAGCCCAACTAATTGGAATTTACAGTGTGAATTAAAATGCTTACAAATGTCATTAAACTTCTAATTCATATGATCATGCACATCTTCAAAATCTACAAATGATTTTAACAGATGTTATGCAATGATTAAAAGCTTGTGTTAATGCACAACACTTTAGCTGCTGTTGAGGTGTGACACGGGTAAGTTAGGGACAGGTTTGGTGGGATGGGTAGGTTAAAGGTTAGTTAAGGGGTCAACAAGTATACAGGGGTCTATTTGATTACTATAAGGGAACACAATTCAATCTGTTTATATTGCATTGTTTTGATAAATGAAGTATTTTCTTGAAAATTTGTTTTCCCCCCTCCTGTTGATGTATGACTTAAAGGTCCCATGACATGCTGCTTTTTAGATGCTTTTATATAGGCCTAAGTGGTCCCTAGTACTGTATCTGAAGTCTCTTTCCCGAAATTCAGCCTTGGTGCAGAATTTCAGCCACTACGAGCCAGTCCCACAATGAGCTTTCCTTAGGACGTGCCA
>NW_015538227.1:1452-1693 GCF_001515605.1 Sinocyclocheilus anshuiensis
AAGTAATGATTAGTTAAACATTATATAATGTTTGTTAATGATTTATTAATGAAAGTTATTATAAAGTGTTGGGCGATATGGGCGACAGGTTTAATTCATCTATCTGTAAATATCTTGAAGCTGATGAAATTAGCTCATTTTGTGGTCTTGTTGAAGAAACAGCTGCCCTTTTATTTTGTGATTGTAATATAACTAATTAAATTTTTATATTTTTAACCCTACTAATATGACCCACAGTTTA
>NW_015538228.1:0-319 GCF_001515605.1 Sinocyclocheilus anshuiensis
ATAGGCTAAGGATCTCATATAGCCTAACAAATGCTTTATCTTTAAGTATTAACATTAATTTTAAGACACAAATAACTGTGTTTACGAGGATACTCGCAAAGACGGGCATTTTGACACGTAACTATGTGTATTTGACCGTTTAAGCACAAGGAGCAAAAGTTTAGTCAGTAATACGAGCAGGTGCGCACCCCGCGTATCAGGTAGAACCCGTTTTAACGCACACATTTACCAGAATGAATTCTGCCCCCGCAGCGTAATGTCCATGAACAGTATAAACCATTTGTTTTAAAACCTGCTTAAAACGCCTTGAAATGATAAG
>NW_015538228.1:467-805 GCF_001515605.1 Sinocyclocheilus anshuiensis
CTAAAATCTGTGTGGACGATGACACTGTTTTTATCTGCTCCGTGTGCCCGGTTCACTTGCTGTTCCAGCAACTTCCACTCCATCATCAGCTTTAGTAAAATAACCTGATAGCTGGGGAATTCACTAAGTCATGTTTTTTATGTTGTTTGTATTTGAAGTTTTTCGTTTTTTGAGCCCCTCTCTTTTTTAGAATTGCTGACATTTTTACTTATTGAATGTTGTTCTTTGAGCGACCATTTCCAGATTCCTCCAGAACAAAGTGAAGAGAGGTGAATGCAGACATACTGGGCCTGAATCACCTGATAGATACGTGCGCATATCGTTCAAAAGTCGAATAT
>NW_015538229.1:0-524 GCF_001515605.1 Sinocyclocheilus anshuiensis
AACGACTTTACTCACTCGTTGAGTGTGGTTTTCATCCTCCGTGCTGAAATCTCTCCGCTGTGTGTTCGAAATCTCCCTTAGGTGGTGATAGCTGTTTTTAATGCCTGATCAAAAGTTATTGCGAATCTGATAGCCTACTACTACTAACAACAGAACACATTACATAATTGTTGTTATTAAATGAAATATCTGGACATTTAACACATATTTGATAACATTACAGATTGATCTGAATAAACAGGGTATGTGAAACTTTGGTGTATAAGACAGCAGGCTAACCAGGTAGCTGTATTTTGTGCGAACGATATAAATCATAATGTGATTTTGTAGAAATTGTAATCAGGTGCTAAAAAAAAGAGTACCCATTAAAATGTCTTTACATCAAGGACCCGATCATAGAAACAATGCACAGTACAAGCGCAGCGTTGAGCTTCTTGAGTCTGTTCAGTAAAGAGCGTTTTGATTAGTTGAGCTTCTTCAGTCTGTTCAGTAAAGAGTGTTTTGATTGGTGGATTAAAAGCTCA
>NW_015538230.1:0-200 GCF_001515605.1 Sinocyclocheilus anshuiensis
GTAAATATGAACACAGTTTGGATTAAATAAAAGTACAGTCATATTGTATCTCCTGTGTAGACTTTACTGTACAATGACAATGTTTTCTAACGTGAGTTAGATCTAGTAACATCTTACAGTGAGTGAACAATATATTTTTAAAACATTCATTAATGTTTGTGAATGTTATTTAATACAAACACTTGATCATTCATGTTTGT
>NW_015538230.1:411-532 GCF_001515605.1 Sinocyclocheilus anshuiensis
CAGCGGACAGAGAACTAGGGACTGGGAACACTTTAAATACACACAGGAGGAGGGGAGAACTAGGGACACTTGGGATCAATGAACAATCATGGGGAACACCTGGGACAAATTAAACATGGGA
>NW_015538231.1:0-833 GCF_001515605.1 Sinocyclocheilus anshuiensis
TAGGTGTAGGGTTGGTGTAGGGCAATAGAATATATGGTCTGTACTAGGGATGTCAACGATTAATCGATGAACGATTAATTGTCGATAAGAGATGCAATCGATTAAAGCTATCGATGGTCGATTAAGCTATTTAATTTTGGGCTGCGTGCGGCTCATGCGCAAAATACGTGCGAGCGGCTGTGAGTGACGGTGACGGTATATAAATGCATCATCATTCACTCATAATGTACAAATTAAGCTTTTAATGTGATTTAAACTTTAAAAGTACATTAAAATAGAAACAACACAAAGTTCTTGCTATTCATTCCTACAACTTGTTAATTCGTTCCTACGACTTATTAATTTGTGGCCACTGTCCATGTTTCATTAATTTTGTTCCTTAAATAACCCATGATTTAACTAAAATGAGGGAACAAATTAATACATCGAACGAATTCTTCTTAATTCATGGCCATGAAATTTTTCATTTCCCTTCCGCATGTAAACAGTAAGAGACGCGAAAACTGTGATAAAAAGCGAATGACAATAAAATAAACCTGCGATATTAGAGGGTTAGACGGTGCGGATGAAGGAAAAGAAACGATGCCTAAATATGACTGAATTTGTGGAAATTCGTGACCAACCGGCAAACCAGAACAAAGCCGTGTGAATGTAGGCTATGGGCTCGAACGGCATCCAAAAGCATGGTCGCGATGTAACATTTTCCAGCTAACCAGTTATTCCTCTAATAAACAAAGCTTTTATACCACACTTGTCATAATCAGAACTTATCATACTTATAATTATCATCAAAACAGCAATTAAAAGGCGCTGTGACCGACACTGACAATACG
>NW_015538232.1:0-460 GCF_001515605.1 Sinocyclocheilus anshuiensis
ATTAATCAACCGATAGTTTTTAAAATGGTAAACGAAAACTAAAACGGAGCTTTACTATTTTAAAAAAAGCAGTAGCAGTACTGAACCATACTTTGTAAATGAATAAACATATTAATATTAATTATTATATTGATCATTAAAGTTATTTCATAGTTTACTAATGTTAAAAAAAGAAACTTTAAAATGTAAAAATATAGCCTATTAGTAATAGTAAATGTTGAAATGAACACACTAGGAACAATACTTTTACAGCTTTCATTAATATTACAAAAGGACTCTTACTGTAAAGTATTACCATTTAATTTCAACAGTCATGCTTAAAGATGGCCATCTTTAAATATCTACACAAGGCCATGGTAGGGCTGGACGATATGGCCAAAATTGATATCACGATATATTTCTTCATTTCGGTCGATACGATATAATTCCGATATCGATATGAACACTATTTATCTGACAT
>NW_015538232.1:645-837 GCF_001515605.1 Sinocyclocheilus anshuiensis
ATTTTTTTACCTTTGTAATGGCATTTTTCTATCTTTATTAAAAGTATGTAATCTTTTATGTCAAATTTAAAAAAATATATTTTTTAAGCTTTTTAAAAATTCTAGATAAAACCATAGAATAAGAACAAGTAGAATAAGAAGAATAATTTACTAATCAAATGAAATCAGTATTAAAATTAATTTGTACAGAGG
>NW_015538233.1:0-471 GCF_001515605.1 Sinocyclocheilus anshuiensis
TGTTAATCATTTTCAAACATTTATAGCAGGCAGGGTTAACATTACAGTAGTGCTCAACAGACTTTCAGAATCCTTCATCACTTGAATTAAGATTATAATAATTTAATTTGAAAACACAGCCACCACAGAATCAGACTTTAGCACCTCGTTTTACTTTGAGATCTTTTTGAGGTTAAATAAAGATTTAAAATCATAAGATATAGTTGAATAGTTATGCTACTGTGCTTGAAATCCAATCTTTGCATAGCTATGAAAGAAAACACTGCCATCTAACAATGCTTTGGAAAAAAACAGCTAATCTTAAAAAAATAAAGCATACATAAACCAAAATAGGAAATAAAACAGTTATCAAATAAGCATGTGTCCTATTCTGTGTCCTCAGCTCCTGAAACATTGGTGTCTCATATTTTAGAGCAGTCAGTGCAACTTGGGAAAGAAATCAATCAAATCTGTATGTGTGTGAAAATATTC
>NW_015538234.1:0-832 GCF_001515605.1 Sinocyclocheilus anshuiensis
ATTCTCCAGCGTCTCCTCGTTCCTAGTGTGTGTGCAACGTGACAACTTTAGCCCGATGCACAACGGTTAGCTTATAATAATGTTTTCTAATTTGAGTGGTACGGGTAGGTTTTCACGGGAAATTCGAGCATGGCACTGTGTCATTACGTCACGTCTGTAAACAAAGAAGTTGTCCCGGCTACTAGGCTATTGCATGTGAAGATCCTTCAGGTGGCGGATCGTTTATAGCATTTTCTCACAGCAGCCAGAATAATTAAGTGTATAATTTTGATGGCGGATTGTAATCCATAAAGTTTTATGTGTTTATGAAACACATGTGAATGAAATTAAATGATCAGAATCAGAATCAGAATGAGCTTTTTTGCCAGGTATGTTTACACATACGAGGAATTTGTTTTAGTGACAGAAGCTCCACAGTGCAACAGAATGACAGTGACAAGACAGGACATACATAATAAAATACAATATATAAATATATATCATATTAGTAAATATAGATAATATACAAAATAGACAATGTACAAAAAAGCAAAAACACAATATATAATATAGACAATTTTGTATGTACAGGTATGATATGTGCAAATTTTGAAATGTAAATAAGTATGTGTGTTAAATAAATAATGTATACTAGTGTTGTGTGTTCCACGATTATTGTTAAGTGTTCATGAGATGTATTGCCTGAGGAAAGAAACTTCCTGTGTCTGGTCATTCTGGTGCTCAGTGCTCTGTAGCGTCGACGAGATGGCAACAGTTCAAAGAGGGAATGTGCTGGATGTGAGGGGTTGTAGAACTGTTTCAGCAGCTCTTGTGGCAGGTTGAACTTCCTCAG
>NW_015538235.1:0-292 GCF_001515605.1 Sinocyclocheilus anshuiensis
ATTTAAAGCATCCTTGGTAAATAAAAGTATTAATTTCTATCATTTAAAAAAAAAAAGCGAAAGCTTTTTATTTCAGATAAATGCTGATCTTTGGATCTTTCTTACTGTTCAAAACATTTTGACTGGTAGTGTGTGTATGTAGCCTATGTATCACACTCATATCACATCTGGTTTTGGATAAGAATAAAACGTCAGGTCTGACGTCAATATCGTGTCTTTTTTAATTTAAATCTAGCTTTATTCGCATTGGCCCATGGAAACCTCTATGAACACACTTGACTTGACTTGGCTA
>NW_015538235.1:402-589 GCF_001515605.1 Sinocyclocheilus anshuiensis
TGATTCTGATGACGCGCGAAATGCAGCTGGAGGGCAGGAAGTGATTTTTCTCCGTAGGAATCACTAACAGAAACTCAAAATGCCTGTGTTTTGCGTTGTTTATGGATGCTCAAATTGACCAAACCGAGACACCACAAGGAGATTTTATCGTGTACGAAAATGTGTTGTTCATAAGTGGGGAAAAGTC
>NW_015538236.1:0-544 GCF_001515605.1 Sinocyclocheilus anshuiensis
ATTTATTTAACACACATACTTTTTTACATTTCAAATTTGCACATAGCATACCTGCAAATACATAATTGTCTATATTATATATTGTGTTTTTGCTATTTTGTACATTGTTTATTTTGTATATTATTCTTTTTATTATCTATGTCCTGTCTTGTCACTGTCATTCTGTTGCACTGTGGAGCTTCTGTCACTAAAACAAATTCAGAAATAATCCAAGAGTAAAGGGTAGCACACATCGACATAACAAATAGCAGACAAAGAAAACGGGGACAACACAGGACTTAAGTACTAAATGACAAATGAGATAATTAATAAACACAGGTGGAACCAAATTAAATAATTATTGCAACTCAGGAAAACTAGGTCAAAGGAAGACTAAGGCAGGAGAACAGAAACACAACAAAAGTCCATAACCGTGACAGTTCGCCCCCTCCCGGAACAGCGTGTCCTCGCGCTGACAAAAGCAGTCCAACAGAGGGAGGGTGGGGGTTCAGGAGGCGGACGTGGGGCAGGTGAGGGGCAGGCAATGGGAAAGGGGCATAGTTCA
>NW_015538237.1:0-570 GCF_001515605.1 Sinocyclocheilus anshuiensis
GGGACATTTCTCATCCGTTAGCTAACGTTAGCTAGTTTTCTCACGTCCCTGCAGCGGATTGGGGTTAGACAACACGTCTCAGGACCTACTCATTGTCGAAATCATACTCTACATTTAATACTGTCACATGGAATTGATGTTGAAGGTGTTGAAATTTTGCAGCCAAGTGATGATATCTCAGATCATTATCTAGTCTTGTGCAAACTTCATATAGCCAAAACTGTAAATCCTACTCCTTGTTACAAGTATGGCAGAACCATCACTTCTACTATACTCCTTGTTACAAGTATGGTAGAACCATCACTTCTACCACAAAAGACTGCTTTGTAAGTAATTTTTGCTGATTTATCTGAATTCCTTAGCATTTCCAATACCTCAGAACAACTTGATGATGTAACAGAAACTATGGACTCTCTCTTTTCTAGCATTTTAGATACAGCTGCTCCTTTACGCTTAAGGCAGATTAAGGGAAACAGTCTGACACCGTGGTATAATGAGCACACAAGCACCCTAAAGAGAGCAGCTCGGAAAATAGAGCGCAGCTGGAGGAAAACAAAACTAGAGGTATTT
>NW_015538238.1:0-1029 GCF_001515605.1 Sinocyclocheilus anshuiensis
ATTTAACAGGTTTTTACTGTAGCATTTTTACAGGCTTTTACTGTTAAATTCGCGGTCATTTTTTACAGTGTACATAACAGTTCTAAACAAATATCAGTGTATTTTGATGGAAGAGAACAACGGGATGAACCGTTTCACTGGAATAATTATGGATTATGGACTCATATTTTGGTCATAAGTTATATTTTAAAAGTTAAAACACCTTAATTATGGATTTGTTTCTTACAAACACACAGCTTTTCACTTCACAAGACATTAATTAATTACAAGCATGCAGCTTTTCTTTTCACAAGACATTGATTGATGGACTGGAGTGATATGGATTACTTGTGGATTATAGTGATGCTTTTATCAGCTGTTTGGGCTCTCATTCTGACGGCACCCATTCACTGCAGAGGATCCATCGGTGAACAACTGATGTAATGCTACATTTCTCCAAATTTGCTATGATGAAGAAACAAATCTACATCTTGGATGGCCTGGGGATAAGTACATTTTCAGCAAATTTTTATTTATTTTTATTTTTTATATTTTATTTTAAGTATATTATTAAGTACATTATTATTAAACCTTGTGCGGTCTTCGGTCATTTCTGACTGGAGTATTTTACAATTTGAATTTTTAAAAATCGTAGCTTCACCAGAATGGTATGAAACTTGGTGACTTTTATGGCACTTGGTATGTGAACACAACAAAAAATAAAATTGAGGGCATGATTTGAAAAAGCTAAGTGGTCGTAAAAAAATTATGTGAACACACAAAAAAATTGAGGGCATGATTCGACAAAAAGCTAATTGGTTGTAAAAAAAAGTCACACTCATGGTCTTCGGTCAAAAATGACCGACTATAGGAAATGTATGGGAAATGGGAAAAAAATGTAAAATACAGAACATTTTTATGTGTACAATCTACAAATCCCCCACAATGCAAAAAAATATTGCACAGTAATGAAGGGGTGAAAGTCTAAAACATCTAGAGTGCAAAATCAACACACCAACTCACGCGCGGACATACACTTGTGTGCACACA
>NW_015538238.1:1214-2071 GCF_001515605.1 Sinocyclocheilus anshuiensis
ACTTACACACACTCCCAGACACACACATACAGAATTATACATACTCAAATGAATTGGTATGGCTATAACCATATAGCCAAAATGAGTCAGAAGACTGAAATAAAAGATTAAAATCAGATCAGACCCAGAAGGATTAAGCTCTGATAAAGCATTCCTGTTAATTTTTGTTACATTTTTTATAGAATTTTTATGTTTTGTGTAACAAACTGCTTTCTGTGTTCAGGTTTGAATGTAGTAATAATAATGCAAAAACCTACACTTCAAAACAACAATTTAAAAAACTAAAAATATAAACCTTGACAAAAAGTAGTCTTTGAGAATGCCTTAATATACATTTAAATCCACAACCTAACAAAAGTAAACAATTATGTATAAAAACAACTAGGGAGTTCACACGCCTCTCTATAGAGTCCTATACAGGAATCTAGTGGTTACAACATGAAATTACAGGTTTTTCTTTTTGTTGCTCTCACCAGGAGGTGCTATTCTGCCTTCAAAAATCGGATTTTAAAGGCCTAGTCTCTATTTTAATCTTAAATACTGCATTAATTGAAAAATAATTTGTAAAAATTAGAAAAAAATGTTGTACTATTTTCAATGGGAAAAAATTGATCATAATTATTGCATAAATATTAATTAGTACCATGAAAAACTCTCAAAATACAAAAGAAAAAATATTATTGAACAAAAATATATTAGATTGATTTTACAGAAGAAAAAAAGAGTTACATTTCAGATGTCTGGTCACTTTTGACCGGGAAGACCATGAGTGTGACTCCCAAATGAGGAGCGTCTAACTATGATAGTTAATCAGAATAATAATTTTAATATTTACTTTGCAAAAAAAACAAAAAAAA
>NW_015538239.1:0-1350 GCF_001515605.1 Sinocyclocheilus anshuiensis
TCAATGCTAAACGCCACACGTAGACACGATGTAAATAAGCTATTACATGTGCAGTTTAGAGAGCTTCACTGATTATAACGGAACATTGTGAGATTGCGATAAATTGAAGTGTGTGACAGCTTTTTAGTGATTATATCGAAGCGCTATTTGCTCGCTTTCTAGGCTATAATCAATACAGAATTTGAATAAAAGTGTTGTTTTACATGCTGCTAACAGGACCAACGGCCACATACCCTGTACAAGCAGCACAGTTTCAGGAGTGACATATATCCCGCATCCCTCATATAAATGCAGGATTCACTTAACAGCTTGTTTGCAATCAGGGTTAGTTGCTTAGCCTATATCCACTGCCTCAATGGCAGGCAAGTATTTTAATTTAGTTGAAAATTTGCTCCTCTTCATAACATAAGGATCACGTCCAACATATGTTGTGAATTTCTGTTTATACCTTTCTCTTGTAATAGTGTCTAAACCAGTACAGCACGGACTTTCCTCCATCTCATCCATTCTGCTTTTCACTTCCTGCCCTCCATCTGAATTTTGCGCGTCATCAGAATCACGTGATTGCAAGCAAGCTATTGCAGTGCACACAAACCAAGCCAGTTTGTCATCAGAATCACGTGATTGCAAACAAGCTATTGCAGTGCACACAAACCAAGCCAGTTACTGTAGTCCTGCTGCAGGGAGGAACGAGGACTGCAGATGTGGCCAGAGCAATAAACCGCAATGCCTGTAATGTAAGACCTAAGAAGTGCTAAAAGGACAACTGATTCTCCTTGTAGTGGCAAACCACATGCAACAACACAGCTTAAATATACAACTATGTTGAATTTCAGCCCCTAAAACTGCAAGTCCTGAAAATACAAGACATTAAAATGCAAGCATTGTTAAAGCAATGCATTATTTTTTTTTATTATTTAGTGCAATTCAACATGCTTTTTTGTTTCAAAGACATTTGTCATTATTTTTCTTCCATAGGCAGAGATGGTGAACAGGTTGGTGGTATTGCCCCTTTTTGTGCTCACTGCTGATCGGCTGGTCCTTCAGACTGGGGTGATTAACAAGTCATTTTCGCCTACTTTTTGAGAGTGCGGGTAATGTGTCTTATATCTGACGATGCTTTTCCATGGCAGTAGTAGCTGCACTCTGTGTCTGCTTCAGCCAGCGTTAAGGTGCAATAGTGACTGGTGCTGGATTATTTATGTCTCATATTATCACATGTGTACTATTCATTTTTAAACCAATATCATTTTTATCACCAATATAGCAACACCTCCAATTAACATGATGATAAATTTTATTTTAAATATTGTATGAATGATATTTCATTTTTTAAATATTGTAAGGTGA
>NW_015538240.1:0-808 GCF_001515605.1 Sinocyclocheilus anshuiensis
TGCACACCGTTTTGCAGGCTTCTTTATTCAAGACCTTGAACAGAACAGAATCGACTCAAAAGAAAGATTCATTCGTGAATGGGGCATCGTTCATGACCCAGATAAAAGAACCAGATGATATTTTATTTCTTGATGCATTATTGTGTCACATTTGGTGAGGATACAGCATCAGATCTGAACGTGCTGAATCTGAAGATGATCTACTTACTGTGATTGTTTTTTGTATGTCTGTGTAGAGCAGATTAATGATTGAAACACTTCCCACATGCAGTGCAGTGATACGGTTTCTCTCCAGTGTGGATCCTCTCATGTGTTTTCAGAGCTCCTGATTGACTGAATCTCTTGTCACAGTGTGAACACTTGTAAGGTTTCTCTCCAGTGTGGATCATCTCATGGTGTTTTAAACACTGCGCTGTAGTAAAAGTATTTTCACACTCAAAGCACATGTACTCTCTCACACCAGTATGTATTTTCTGATGTACTTTCAAATATTGTAAACATGAAAAACTCTTTACACGAATGTGGCATGAATGTGGCTTCTCCTTTGTATGAACTCTCAGGTGCTGCTTCAGGTCTGAAGCCCTCAAAAATGTTTTACCGCACTGATCACATGCATTACTTTTCACATGATTTCTCTCCTCAACTTTCCTAAATTCTTCATTCTCCTCATTTTCTTCATTTAACTCTGAAATAAAAATAAAAATGGTTTATTTTCAGTTAGTCATAAAAACAGAGAGATGTGAAAGGAGATAAAAATTAACCCTGATGTAAACATATACAGGTGCATCTCAATAAATTAGAATGTCGT
>NW_015538241.1:0-472 GCF_001515605.1 Sinocyclocheilus anshuiensis
AGCTTCATATCGATCTCGACTTCGTTTTTCATTTACATAACTCCTTAAACAAAACTTTATCTTCTTTTGCAAAACTTTATTATTTTGCATATATATGTGGCACTATATTGACTCCATAACAAACCTGCTCCAAAGCTCCGAACTAATCAAATGATTCGCGATACGCACTCCAAAGCCCAGTGTGTAGGCTTTAAAAAAGACCAAGTAACTGCGTTACTTGTTCCAAACTTTCCAGCTCACCTAAAGGAGCACACGCGCACTGTGAAAGCTCAACGTTGCGTTTGACCTGGTCCCAAATGGTATGGGATTACATCTCTGCCACAATTCTGCGCGCGAAAGATCATATTTTGAAAAGTGCGTTTTGCACGCGCGAACTGAGTTTTGTGGAGAAAATGTTTGTCTCGCAAAGAAGAAATTATTTCGAGCGCACGAAAATCTATTTTGCATTTAAAATACGTTTTTGGATGTGTGC
>NW_015538242.1:0-188 GCF_001515605.1 Sinocyclocheilus anshuiensis
ATGGTCTTCTTGGGAAGGCCGGTGAGAAGACCATTACAATAGTCTGCCCTGCTGGTAATAAAGGCATGAACAAGTCTTGACTGGAAACAAAACATCTAATTCTTGCAATGTTTTTGAGATGATAGTATGCTGATTTAGTTACTGCTTTGACATGACTACTGAAACTAAGGTCTGACTCCAGAATCACA
>NW_015538242.1:443-557 GCF_001515605.1 Sinocyclocheilus anshuiensis
TAAGGCTAGGTAAATCTGGGTATCATCAGCATAGCTGTGATAGGCAATTTGGTTATTTCTCATTATTTAACTTAGTGGGAGCATATACAGGCTAAACAAGAGCGGTGCAATAAT
>NW_015538243.1:0-261 GCF_001515605.1 Sinocyclocheilus anshuiensis
TTACTCGTTACTGTCAACTTCTGGAAATCACCCAAAGTTCATTGGATTGTACCAGTGAACTTGAGTAACCCAATGTAAACCACTGATACTGCCCAATGGAAGGGCCCTCATACATACAATCCTCATTAAGACATCCAGTATTGAGAATAACTAAACATATTGATTAGCATATTGATTACTTTCATGATTATACATAATATTTTGAGTAAGATAATACCATATTGAGTAAATAACATAAAAGGTAATAGAAATACACAATAC
>NW_015538243.1:348-954 GCF_001515605.1 Sinocyclocheilus anshuiensis
AATAGAAATACACAATATTATCTGGTAGAGCGATCGATTGGGCTGCAGCGGTTTGGGAGACAGATTCACAGTTTCATTCATCCTTTGAATATTCCCTACAACTACTCAGAGATGTGTTTGAATATCCCGAGGGGGGCAAGGATATTTCCACACAATTGTTACACATGTCTCAAGGCAACCGTACCGCTGCAGATTTCGCCATTGAATTTAGAACCCTTGCCGCTCAAAGTGGATGGAATGATGTTTCTCTGAAGGCTGTTTTCAAACAGAGTTTAAACCTCGAGCTTCAGACAGAACTGGCCTGCAAGGGTGAGGATTTAACTTTTTCTGAGTTTGTCACTATGGCTATCAAGATAGATAACTTGCTGAGAAACACTCCCAAGAGGAAATCTGCTCGTCTGCCTCACTCAAACTTCCTCACTACAACCACCATCCACCAAGAGCCCATGCAGATAAGCTACGCACATTTATCTGATGAAGAGAGGACTCGACGCCGTCAACATAGTCTATGTTTTTACTGCAGTGAAACAGGCAACCGTAACGTCGAGTGCCCACACAAACCCCGGGGATCCACCACTACTACCAGCCGGGTGAGTGTTAATCAAT
>NW_015538244.1:0-833 GCF_001515605.1 Sinocyclocheilus anshuiensis
TAACAATGCGGGTGGATTTTTGAAATATGTAGCCGAATATGCGTTAGTTGTTGAGGGAAAATTCGTCTCTCGCACAGTCCGTATTTTCGTGGATAAAATTTGTCAAATACAAATTGGCGATGTACGATTTTCTAGGAGCCAAAGTCAGACTTTCCAGCATCTCTTCATCCCATTCCTTCTCAGGAGTTTTAGGCGAGTATGAAGCAGCCATGTCTATGTATTATTTATCAGCTCTTTTCTGATTTTCCACAGAAATGGCCTGCTCTATTTATACAAGTATGCTATGGAACTCCACCCGATACGAACACATATGGTCCATAGCTGACCCCGGGCGATCGAGTTCAAACATGACTCATGTCTCAACCATGGAGATCGTGGGCTAATTATGGTGTGACACGATATATTACAAAACCCATCCGCTGAACATTAAAGGACAATATCCTAGTTCATGATAGAGGTCACAGGTTAATTATGTCACTCCCGGATATATGCTACAAACAGATGGCATTTGAACATCCGCCGAACATTAAAGGACAATATCCTAGTTCATGATAGAGGTCACAGGTTAATTATGTCACTCCCGGATATATGCTACAAACAGATGGCATTTGAACATCCGCCGAACATTAAAGGACAATATCCTAGTTCATGATAGAGGTCACAGGTTAAAAGATCAAAACTGAAAGTGTAATTTAAGTTCTTTTCGGTCTTATCAGGAGAAGATGCCACAAAACGCATATCCGCATTAGTCGACCCCAAAGGGTTAAAGGACAATCTGTACAATATCTTACTTCATTGATGAGGTCACAGGTTAATCACGGTCATTAAAAAGG
>NW_015538245.1:0-570 GCF_001515605.1 Sinocyclocheilus anshuiensis
TAACGTGTAATAACCTACTTTTACATCCTACATTTAACAGTAATGATAAAGATGTCATGACATTTTGTATGAAAATGTGCTTGTGTGATTACAGGTGCTGTGAGAAAAAGACAACACCGATACTTGTTACTTATTTCAATGTTTTTGTCGCACTCTTGTCCTAAGGTTATCATAGTCAGCCGGATCCGGTCCGTATCCAGATCAGATGATGGACCTGCACCCTGAAACGACCACAACGCAGCCCTGAATGTCAGTGAAGACCACAACAATTGAACATCACGACTGGACTGACATCAGCACAGATCCTCAGCAAAGACCACGAGAAACAGACAAGTCCTCTGCACAGATCCCTATGGCCAGCAATGAACGTGTCAGGCCAGGAGCTGTTGGACCACAATGCAGTTTTATCCTGCTTATAGTCACTGTTAATCCAGTCGTCCACTACTGGCTAAACGGCAGCCCTGCTGGACAGACTACAAATTCTCCTCTGATCAAATGACAGCGTGACGTATCCTGATCTTCAGGCAGTAAGGCAAGGCAAGGCAAGGCAAGTTTATTTATATAGCACAT
>NW_015538246.1:0-1362 GCF_001515605.1 Sinocyclocheilus anshuiensis
GGCCCGATTATATTTTTTCTGATTTTTATGTTGCTCTGCTCTGAAAACCTTAAAATTTAAAGGATTTGCTGCAACGCAATTTTGTCTTATATGTGAATTATTTATTGGCCTATTTTTTGTAATCCATGCAGCAAATGCTTTAAAAACAGCTTTAAAAATTACTTTATTGCATTCCAGATTATTTTAATGAATGTTACACTAAAATTTTACAGGTAGCTTGAATGTAAAACATTGTCATGAATTCGTTGTATTCCCATTTGTAAAATAGACTACAAATTAATTGTTGTAGGCTAACCCGATCTCATGAATGTGCGTATAGCACGATGTTCTATTTGGCGTAATGTTTATACGCAGAAATTTACTTTGGTGTGCAGATGTCTGATAAATTCATAATTAATGGCATGGCTGGTTCAGTCGACAGAAATACGGGACACACGGGCCTATAATTTACTGCTGAGATGTTTGCGGGGCAAATCTCAGGTCAGTCTGAGCGCTCGTGGTACACACAGTGTGTACAGCTGTACACCTGCAGGCGCCACTGAATGCAGGATTCATTTTCGAATGGTAGAAAAATATAATTTCTCAAAACAGATGTTCAAGCAATGCAGACTAATAGATTAATAGAAAAAAAAAAGAATTTTAGTCTCAAAATATTTTTTAAATGCGGTTGCAATTATTTAGGCTATAAAAGTAGCTACCCAGACAGCAGCCAGTTTCAGCCCAGATCCGGCCCACATCTGGCCTGCATAGATTTCACACGGGCCAGACGTGGGCCCAATCTGGGCCAACACTATGTTGCTGTCTGGGTAATGACTAGTATATCTTGCAATTCTTTCACTGTACATTGCTATTCTTGTTGTTGTGGTAAAAAGTTAATAGTTTTGAAGCACTGCAACAGTTATTTTACATGTTATTATTAAAACACAGTATGAAATAATGTCCAGATGTCAGAGAAAACTCAACAACCCCCTCCCCCCAATTCTCACTCCAAGTTGAACTCAAAACAAAAATTGGCAGCCCTGCATTAATTTAGGTCTACTAGTAGCCTACAACAAAACCTAACGTTAATACATATCCAAGTTAAAAGTAGACATATCACTTCTCTTTAAATTTACACCTAACACAAAAGCCTAACATTATGATATGATTATTTACACCAACATTATATATACACTAACATTAGCTAGCTTGCTCTTAAGGCTAGACTACCTGCTACATGAGGACAGCGGTTTAACATTAGTTGGTGAAGCATGCTGATCCAATGTACAAATATTGCTGCGGGAGGGCACTGGGAAGTAGTAAAAAATCCCAAATAATTTAGGTATGTGGGGGCGTGTTAGAACGAGCCGTTTTAGGTAGGTG
>NW_015538247.1:0-1555 GCF_001515605.1 Sinocyclocheilus anshuiensis
GGACTGCGGCTCTCTAGGACCGAACTTGCCTACCCCTGGCCTAGCATATAGCAAACTCATTGTATTGTTCTTTTTGTGTGTGTTAGTATTTACAAAGATTTACAACTAATTTAATAATGTAGCCTATGTCTTGCCATACACAATTAACGCCCCTGAGAAAAAGTGTATTTATTGTTTTTATTATGAAAAAGGCAATTAATTTTACAAAAGAATTATGCTTACTGAAGTCCATTTTACTTGACATTATCTCAGTCGCAGTTTGAGTAAATGTAGTTCCACCAGCTTTTAACTTTCACTTTACTTTCAATACGTACAGGTGTTTCAGACGCGCAAGGGGCGGGTCAAGATGACGTTCAATGTTATGTTACTTTAGGCATACAAGATAGGTTGTTTTTCTTTTAAAGTGACAGTAGCTTTTGTTAACGATTAAAATGATTTCATGAGGCAACCCTAAACTTCCATCTTAATACTCATAATGAAGAGCCATCACAATAAACATAGCCTAACATAAGTTATTCTAAACTGTAGTATGTAATTAATTAATCTTCATCTGAGTACTTTTGTTATACAGCCAAAAAAAATATTAAAAGAAAGGTCTGAGTACAGAGCCATGTCCTAAAAATAACTTGTCTGAAATAATATCAGTTAAGGCACACAGATTTATGTCGTCTGCTGTTGTTCAGGATGTTCAGAGATCTTCTGAATGATTGAGATCCCATATCCAGCTCCACTGACAGAACCAATGCCCTGTCAAAACATCAGCAGGATCAACAATATTCATAAAATACATTTTACTTTAACCATTTATGTTCTTACCAGTGGTTAAATTAAGTGTTAAGGGCTTCTTGACATGCAGGCTGATATCGGACACTGAACTGATTAATGCTACTTTGATTTTGTGCAATATGGTGGAACAATTCTAGTCTATATTTTTTAAACCTTAATTTTTAGAAAATGTCACCATTAACCCATATCATCCTTGTGTGTGTGTCTCACCCATGCAGGCTTCAGCAAACTCCTCTGCATTGGTCACCAGCTGCTCTGCGTTCTATACGATGGAGGGTAAACGTGCATACCAGCTCCTCACCACATCCTGCACACACACAGTGATCCAGTGAAAACACAACACAGCGTTCATGAAGTCTGACCGTCACCATCAGCCGCTCGTACCTGCAGCAGGTTCCGTGCTAAACGCGTCTTTCCAGTGTAAACCAGAAGATGCTGCTGCTGCAGGACAGACAGGAAGTCTTGAGTCAGAGAGAGCTGTTCTACTCTGTGTCACCTTCATTTGGCAAACACCTGTACATTTTCCTGAAGCGGTACAGTGGAGAAGATGAAGGCATGGTTTGAACTGCCTACCTAGACAGCATTTAGACATCATCACACTCCCCAATATGATTCATATTCCAAATCAGTCAGCAGCAAAATTATGCAGTCTTGTAAGATTTCTCATTTTGACCAAATTGAACATGTATCCTTGTGAACATGGCAGTGAACATGTACACTGTAAATAGGTTGCTGTAAATTTTACAGTAACTTACTGGCAGCTGGATGC
>NW_015538247.1:1746-2405 GCF_001515605.1 Sinocyclocheilus anshuiensis
ATGTCTTTACTGTATTTTATTTACAGTATTATTACCGTATTTTCATTTACAGTATCAGTACTGTAGAGTTTATTTTCATTTAGTAAAAAAAAAAAATTACCTGTAAAAAACAATCCAATTGTGGTACTGCACTGTAAACCATGATTTTTACCATACCCAGCCACCCCCCCCACAATAACTCATGAGCTTTAGTTCAGATATTATTTTTAATTGTTGAACATTTTCTTTTTAAAAGTACAAATTACAAATCTTGACCTCAGATGCACTAGCTTAAAAAAAGGGTATCACCACAGTCCCCTGGGGACTTTGTATCATGGAAAAACATACACATACTGAAAAGCAAAAATTGGCAAGTACACTACCAGTCAAAAGTTTTTGAACAGTAAGATTTTTAATGTTTTTAAAGTCTCTTCTGCTCACCAAGCCTGCATTTATTTGATCCAAAATACAGCAAAAGCAGTAATATTGTGATATTTTACTACTTAAAATAACTGCGTTCTATTTGAATATATGATAAAATGTAATTTATTCCTGTGATCAAAGCTGAATTTTCAGCATCATCACTCCAGTCTTCAGTGTCACAAAACCCTTCAGAAATCATTCTAATATGCTGATAAACATTTTTTAATATTATTATCAATATTTAAAACAGTTGAGTA
>NW_015538247.1:2535-3013 GCF_001515605.1 Sinocyclocheilus anshuiensis
TAAAGATCAGCATTTATCTGAAATAAAAAGCTTTTGTAACATTATACACTGTACCATTCAAAAGCTTGGAGTCATAATTTTTTTCTTTGGTCAAGAAATTATAGAAATTACTACTTGTATTTAGCAAGGATGCTTTAAATTGATCAAAAGTGATGATAAAGACATTTAGAATGTTACAAAACATTTATATTTCAGATAAATGCTGTTCTTCTGAACTTTCTATTTATCAAAGAAACCTGAAAAAAATCTACTCAGTTGTTTTCAACATAATAAAAACAACAATAATAATAATAATAATAATAATAGTTTTCTGAGCAGCAAATCAGAATATTAGAATGATTTCTGAAGGATCATGTGACTGGAGTAATGATCCTAAAATTCAGCTTTGATCACAGGAATAAATTACATTTTAAAATATATTCAAATACAAAACAGTTATTTTAAATAGTAAAAATATTTCAAAATTGTACTGTTTTTG
>NW_015538247.1:3029-3165 GCF_001515605.1 Sinocyclocheilus anshuiensis
TTCAAAATTGTACTGTTTTTGCTGTACTTTGGATCAAATAAATGCAGGCTTGGTAAGCAGAAGAGACTTCTTTAAGAAACATTAAAAATCGTACTGTTCAATAACTTTTGACTGGTAGTGTAAATAAAATACAGTA
>NW_015538248.1:0-2681 GCF_001515605.1 Sinocyclocheilus anshuiensis
CCACTCGTCCCCCTCACGTATACGGATGAGGTTATACGCGCTGCGAAGGTCCAACTTGGTGAATACGGTGGCTCCGCGGAGGTGTTCCAAAGCCGCTGGAACGAGGGGAAGTGGGTAGCAAAACTTCACGGTGCCTTTATTAAGTGCCCGGTAGTGGATGCAGGGCCTCAAACCCCCATCCTTATTGGCCCCGAAGAAGAAACTGGAAGCGGCAGGGGACGTGGAAGGGCGGATGTAACCTTGCTGTAAAGCCTCTTTGATGTACTCCTCCATGGCCTTCTATTCCGTGAGTGACAAGGGATACTTATTGGCCCCGAAGAAGAAACTGGAAGCGGCAGGGGACGTGGAAGGGTGGATGTAACCTTGCTGTAAAGCCTCTTTGATGTACTCCTCCATGGCCTTCTGTTCCGGGAGTGACAAGGAATAAATTCTTCCATGGGGCACTGGCTCACCCGGAATCAGATCAATGGCACAGTCCCATGGCCGGTGCGGAGGTAACTGGGAGTCAGGAAAGCAGGTACTACCCCACTTCAGGACCTCACCAGTTCTCCAAGAGATGGTAGGGTAGTGTTGCACCAACCAAGGACACCCCAGGATCACATCAGTGGTGGATTCCTCCAGAACCAGGAGATGGAGTGTCTCTTCATGCAATTGACCAACTTGTAAGAGTAGTGGACCCACGCTGTGACATACGTGTCTTCGACTGAATGGTTTTCCAGTTACCGATTGGACTTGGTAGGTGGTCTTAGTGGTCATGGTGGGGAGATGGAGTTGGCGGCAGAGATTCCCGGAGATGAAGTTCCCGGCTGAGCCAGAGTCGAGGAGGGCGTGTACTGGAAAGGAGATACCGGAGGCAGTAAGTTTTACAACAGTGGTGAGGGGTTGCATATTGACTATCGATGGCTTGATGACACTCACCATAGGTCATGGCGGACGAATGGGGCATGCCGCGATTACATGCCCTCTAGCTCCACAGTACAAACATAAGCTCTGGCTCAGCCGTCTCTGCCGCTCACAAGGGGAGAGTCAAGTGCCGTCCACTAGCATGGGTTCCTGACCTGGTTCTGGAGGGCTGATGGTGTCTGGCCGACGAAGGAGTGGAGTGTATGGTGAGAGTTGATGTGCTGAAATGCAGGATTGCATGCGAGTTGCGCAGCAGATGGAAAGCTGTATAAACCGTTCCAAGCCATAGAAATCGTCATAGGCTGCGAGCTGAAGTTGAACCTTCGGTTCCAGTCCCTGCCGGTAAGTGGTCAGAAGTGCGCGTTCATTCCAGCCACTGGCTGCTGCGAGGGTTCTGAATCTCAGGGCGTAGTCATTTATGGACAGAGACCCCTGACGGAGGTGATATAACTGGTCACAGAGAGAGGTATCGCCTACGGGTTTACCAAACACTTCACGGAAATGTGTCATAAAAGTATCAAGGGATTTAGTTACTGTACCCGCTTGGGACCAGATGGTCTCTGCCCATTGAAGTGCTCGTGACAATGGCAGGAGTGAGTATCCGTTTGAGGGCATCCATGATCTCCTGGAACGGGTCGGGTGCACTCATCTTGCTGATCCTTTGTGATTCGATCTTCTGTTACGGAAGGAGACTCACACAGAGGGTTAGAAAAATACAACAATGTTTATTATCAGCAAGGGGTGCGGATGGATGGGGCAGGTGAGTATATGAACTTAGGGTAACGGTCCTTAAAGTAGATGAGAAGAGTAATTCCGTATAGGTTCCTCACAGGAGATCGTGGAAGGGAGACAGAGGACTGCACACACCTCAGTTGATGAGTACACGGGGAATCCATGGAGCAGATGATGGGAACGGACTAGGGAATGGAACACAGGAGAACACACTGGAGGAAACACAGGAGGTAAGTATCACAGGCAGGTAAAGTCTTTCTATGTATCGAGTAAGGATATCAGAGAGAGAGCGTCCACTTAGATGAAACGAGATCGGAAACTGGAGTGATGTGAGGTGTGTGCTTTTGTATGGGAGCTGAGGGTGATTGTTGCTCCGTGACAGGTGCGTGTGATTAGAACTCAGGTGATGGTGTTCGCTGTGATTGGGAGGTGGTTGAGCCAGGCCGGTCTGTGACATCATTAACACCCACACGGAGCTCCCTAAATCATATATGATGTCACATCAGGTTTGACAGTTCCAGTAGAATAATATACACTCCAGTATAATTTATTCAACATACAGTAATTTGTAACAATAATAAAAAAAAAATAATAGTCTCAAATCATGCTGTAATGCAAGTCATTTTAATATTTTAATCTGTGGTTCTCCATAAACATAGTCTGATCATCTGCTCTGATTTCTCCTTCTGAAACTAAACAGATGAGAGAAAATCTGCACACCGTAAAAGAAAAGCAAAAGAGGTGAGAAACAACCAAATGCTTTCCTCTTGATTATCAAACAAGAAATTAGATCAAATATATGAGAACAGAGATTAAAGATAAAAGGAGAGTATTAGCACTGATGATCAGTAATAAGGGAATTATTTAAAGATCAGACAACAACAACATGAAAAGATAAAGGACAGACATTTCCTTTATTCAATCAATAAATTAAAAAAAAAAGCCCTAACAAGGACAGACATTTCTTATAGTTGAATTCTTCACGTGAAGCATTAACATATATATATATATATATATATATATATATATATACATATATATATAAA
>NW_015538248.1:3020-11511 GCF_001515605.1 Sinocyclocheilus anshuiensis
AATACTGAAGTGTATTCCGACAGTTGAGTGCGATCACAGAGCCGTACTGTTTCAGGTAACACACACAAGCTGTTGGTGAGTTCATGTATCATGATGTGGCAGTGCTGCGTGAGCTTGTCACAACATGTGGCTTCAGAGACATGGAAAGTGAAATGGTACATGACAGTCTGGAGTCTGATTTAACACTTGAGAAGACAATTTGAGCCTGTGAATGTTGATGCAAAAGATGTGGCAGAAAGTAAAAATGCAACTGCTGCACGAAAATGTTGCAAGACAAACTGGTTCAGACAAATACAAGAAAACGCAACCTGAAGGGAAATATAGAACTTAGGAAAATTGGGCTTAATTTTTCCGTCAACAATAGGGGTGGGGGGGTCAGTTTAGGGGTTTGCGTGACTAATCAACCAGGGGTTGTTAGAAGAAAAACAAATCTGAACAAATTCATCTTTTTATCCTGTAACTATATTGGAGACTAATCAGTTTGAGCTGTCAAGCTGTGAACCGAGCTGCTTTTTCTTGTGGGTTAATTAGCTGAAATACACCTGATAAATGAGATTAATCTGATACATCCCCTACATAAATGTAATATCACGACTCACATCTGTACATACAATGATGTGAATGCAAATATTATCTCTAAAAAGTTTGGTGGAAAATTAAATAATTGACTAATCAGATTCTGAATTGCTGTACTCTATTGCTGTCATAAAGAAGACAGGTGGCATACACATTTGTAGAACTTAGGGATCCTAACAATAGGGGTTGGCCAGCGTTGCCTAGACAACAGGATCATTATGGTGCATCACCTTATCTACGCTATGCTGACCTGTGTGCTGGGCTGAGCCAGAGTAATGAGGCTGGACTGAACCTCAATAAAGACAAATGTCAGTTTCACCAGACAAGTCTGAGCTTGAAGTTCCACATCCAACTCGTGCCCATTATGTCATTCTTAACATGTGAATCCCTGTGTATCTGGTGGGGTCCAGGGAAACAAAGATGGCAATTTCCAAAATCCCTGTCCTCCATTTTTTGATCCCAATGAGGAAAACAGCTTATATATCATACAGAATGAAGGTTTTTTTTTATTTATTTTTTTTTATTTAAAAATACAGAAAGTTTTTTGTGAGGGGTAGGATTATGGTAAGGGCATAGAAAATGCAGTTTATACAGTATAAAAACCATTAAGTCTATTGAATTAGTTTTTTATAAAACTAAAACCTTCAGTAGGTGGCAACACTCTTTTAATAGTGAGTCAATGATTCATTTATTCAACCAATTCAATCAAAGTGTCTGACTGTATATGACTGTCTTTTTGAATGGTTCATTGAATCATACACTCAACTGAGTTGCTGAAAATGTGAATTCAGTCTGTAACAAACAGACAATAAGTAGGTAAATAAATAAATAACACTGGGTATTGCTCAAATATATACAGCAGTTCTGCTGTGGCTTGTTTGGAACTACTTTTGTTGACGAAAACAGACAATATTAACAATATTATGTTTAAAATGTAAGTCACTTAATGTTAACATCTAGTTTATTAGTTTATTGAACTATCAGTATCACAAATATTGATATTTATTTATTTATTTAACAGTTCTTTCTGGTCCTCGTATCTGATTGGCTGAGAGCCTTTTCCAGGAGTGTGATATTCTATTGATCTATCTGTATATATCAATTATTCTGTATGTCGCAGCCCTGAGAACTCTGCTGTGTAAGTGCTATCAGGAAGCTACATGACAGCGGTGACCTTGTCAATAGCACAGTAGTGAGCTGTTATTATTCATGGTACTTGAGGACTGTTAGATACCGGAAAATCGTGAAAGAGAGAGGGAACTGGGATCAGGACATGATGTACGTTGAACAGAAACCTGTGTTCCGTGAGGATGTGCACATGCTAATAGAAGCACTGAGAGCCTTTTCCAGGAGTGTGATATTCTATTGATAACAGAACTCCAACCATTTCACCGTTTGTATCACTCTGCTTGCAGTATTTCTCAGAGCAAGTGTCATGGCGGACGCCCAAATCCACTATAATTTTATAAATAATACTGTTTTTGTGTCACTTATTCTGTATATATCAATTATTCTGTATGTCGCAGCCCTGAGAACTCTGCTGTGTAAGTGCTATCAGGAAGCTACATGACAGCGGTGACCTTGTCAATAGCACAGTAGTGAGCTGTTATTATTCATGGTACTTGAGGACTGTTAGATACCGGAAAATCGTGAAAGAGAGAGGGAACTGGGATCAGGACATGATGTACGTTGAACAGAAACCTGTGTTCCGTGAGGATGTGCACATGCTAATAGAAGCACTTGCATCTGGGCTTCTGAGTAATACTGTAGCTTATATGACTTCACATTGATCATCAGAATCACTCTAAACAACAGTGTTAGCTTTTGGATCACTAATAGTCTGCTTGCTCTTGTGACATTCACTAGAGGTCACATTTTTCAAACAACATGTGAGCTATCTTTTTATTTAATCTGTATATGATTAGCCAGACTTTTTGCACAGGTCAAATTTAACAACTGCGTGGTAACACTTTAGAATACTGTCCTGTCGTTAATGAATAACTACACAGGAACAAATAAGTAATGGACTAATAACATTCTAGTAACTACTAATAACTACAAGAAACTCTGATTAACGATTTAGTAAGTAATAGAGCTCAGTTGAAAGTGGTTCACTATTAGCTAATCAGTAACTACTATTTATTTTTTATTTTTTTTCATATACAGTGGGTACGGAAAGTATTCAGACCCCCTTAAATTTTTCACTCTGTTATATTGCAGCCATTTAACTACTAAGAGCTACTATACAGGTTCATAATTAATGTGAATTATGCATAATGTATAATTAATTCTAAAGTGAACATCATGGTAACCCACTAGTAATGACTCAAGTATTACCAGATCCTTCTAAAGGAACTGCTAATTATTTGGATCAGTATTCTAAAGTGAAAAGCATGACAACTCCCTAATAGTGACTGACATCATTTTAAGCTTTTGAGATATATGTAATGTTTTGGATAGTAATGACTCAAGTGTTACTACATCCTTCTAAAGGAATTACTGATTATTTGGATCAGTATTCTAAAGTGAAGATCACTGTAACCCACTAGTATTGACTCAAGTGCTACCAAATCTAACAAAAGGAATTACTATCAAGAATCTTACAAAAACGTCAAAAGCGTCCAATGATTTCAGTAATTACTAGAGAGTTATCGTGTTATTCACTTTAGAATACTGATCCAAATAATAAGTAATTCCTTCTGAAGAATTTGGTAATAGTTGAGTCACTAGAGGGTTACCATAACCTTCACTTTAGAATTAATTATACATTATACATTATTCTGTTCATTTTAATTATTAACCAGTACAAATTATTTAGATCAGTATTCTAAAGTGAAGAACTTGGTAACCCACTAGTAATGATTCAAGTGTTACCAAATCTAGCAAAAGGAATTACTATCCAGAATCTTACAAAAACCTCAAAAGCTTACAATGATTTCAGTAATTACTAGAGAGTTATTGCGTTATTCACTTTAGAATACTGATCCACATAATTAGTTATTCCTTCTGAAGAATTTGGTAATACTTAAGTCACTAGTGGGTTACCATGACCTTCACTTTAGAATTAATTATACATTAGGCATTATTAATTTTAATTATGAACCTGCTTACAGTAGTTCTTAGTGGTTCTTGGGGAGGTATGGAAAAAATAGTAGCTCCTGATTAACTAATAGTGAACTATCACATTAGATTAAGCACTATTACTTACTAATTCTTTAATCAGAATTTATTGTGAGTTACTAGTAGTTACTATAGTGCTAATATTGTGTTATACATGTGTTCTTGTGTAGTTATTCATTGATGACGTAATAGTATTCTAAAGTGTTACCAACTGTTTTGATGGCTGTTCATTGTTTTTACAACAGTGTAGTGTAGAGATAGGAATAAAACAATTTAATTAGGAAATAAATGGGTATAATTAGTCACAATTATTGATTTTTTAAACTATTTGTTTTGTTGCAAAACAAATGTTATTGTGTTTATTTTACCTGCAAATTCCTCTTCCTGTTATTCCAATTGAAATTCAAGTTCAGATTTCTGTGGAGTATGACCAAATTCCACTTATAAAAAGAAACTAAGTTGCTGAAATGCAAAACTTTGCCTGACTGCCACTTTCATGTGCAGACACTGCTTGTGCTGAAACTGTTGAGTCATTTGCTGTAATGCACACCTACACCAGTGCTAGGATAGAAAATGGATTTCAGGTTGTATGTCACTCCTGTGATGAACCAGTCATCATTAAGGATATAGTTGTCTGAGGTTCTTGTTGTTCTCAACTTATTATAAGATACACTGTTGCTACTTTGCTTCAGAAAACTCATTGGAACGTGACATTTCTGTAAAACATTATGTTGCTTCTCACACATTTTGCAACACTTTCAAAGTGAAATGTCCTAAAAGTGGTGCTAAAAGCGAGTTCAGTTTTATATGACACAAATGAAAGTGTATCTGGCAAAATGTTATTATGTTTGTTGTTGTTTGTGTCGGGAGTTCGGAACTGAAATGTCCGGTGAGTGGTCCTAAAAGGGTAATGCTCTATTGCGTTTGAAAATAACATACCACCTACACTAAACCTTACCCTAAACCTAAAAAAATAGTGTTAACAAAAGCAAACATGAGATAAAAACATTTTCTGAAGAATTTTATTTTGATTCTTCAAGTCTTTGAGCTCTTTGGTGTTTCACAGGACTCATAGCACTTTGCATCGCAAATGCAAATGGGTTTACCAGGTGAGCTACTGAGCAAGCTTACTATCAGCCATACAATATGGAGCTGGTTATCTGATACTGATACTGATCATATCTCCTAGATTTTCAAGCCTGTATGGTCTGAATGTTGCTATATGCTTTGATACTTGTGGACTACCATAGTCTTCACATCTTGACTGGATACTAAATATCATTATACAGACTCCTCAAGAAAAGGGAGTCTTGGAGTGATGGTAAATCATGCTCCAGTTTGCCTCATGTGTCATTTACTGATGAATGATGGAGTAGTCATACAACAGAGAGAGAAAGTATTTGCAGTCACTGTGGAAAATCAACAAGAACTCACCTGACATGGTCTGCACAACGGTAAAAAGTCACTGGCCTCATACTTTTTTTAATTACCTGCATTTCCCAGAAGTCTGCATAATTCTTTCTGCCAACTACCTGATGCAAATTCAGCTCAAGACTTCAATCCCAGCATGTGATCAGATAGACTGTGAATTTGATAATAAATCCATTCCGCCTATTGTGCTGATATAATATAAATTAGAGCTCTGCAATTAATCAAAATACAGTTTCGATTTCGGCCTCCAACGATTATGATTTAGAACAATAATCGAGAAAATACGATTATTTCTCCCTATTCCGACCCAATTTCTAGCAGTGTGCATTCGCTCCCCCATAAAAGCCCAATTTCACGTGCAAATCAGTAAAATCATGTAATGAGATCTTTGTCTAATGTAAATGTATATAGAGGGACTATGCCATATTTGAAAATGTAATTTAGCATTTCACATTTGGGCTTCTTTTGTTGGACTGATAAAGTAAAATGTGAAAAACAAAAATAATAAAAACATATAGTAATTTTGCATTCCATCACTGGCATATATAAAATCTAGTCAGATGCGACTGATATACTAGTTAAATATATACTTACACACACAAACACATACATACATACATACAGTATATAGATTTTGTTTTTTTTAAATCTTAAACTGGAGGTTGTGAATGAAGATTTTTTTTAGAGGGATTCTCTTCTCCGTAAGCCCTCATCACATAAGTACTAAATATTTTTGTTCAAGTTGTAGAGCAGCGGCCTTCAAACACAGTGTCTGCCAAAGGGGTCAAAGTTCGCTTGGTTCGCATGGTAAATGCTGTAATCACACCACCTGGACCCAAAAAGCATCTTTCTCCATTGATGGCCTTTCAAAAGTAGCTGCGCATTCTGACAAGTAATTACATTACATTACATTATATTATATTATATAATATTATATTATATTATATAGTAAATGATTTGCCAGTTGCCATTTATTTGGGTATGGGAATGCTAACAGATCACTTTCTCGTGGTATTATAGATCTCCTGTGTTGCAGTCCCATGGAGCCTGTCAGTTGCCTGGAGATCACATCCTATAAATAGCCTCAGTTTTAAATCTATTCTTACCTTTTCATAATACAATCTCAATTTATATTTATTATTTTTCATATTTGTACATATATAGCTTTTTTTTTACACTTCCAGTTTCAGTAAACCAATCCATGTCGAGCCATATTGATGATTTACAGTCACATTATGACATGCTATTACAGTATTTTTGGCTGGTCAGTCACTCCAATCAGCTTTCACCAGCTACTGAAATTGCTGTAATTCACATAGATACTAAAAGTAATTTCAGAAAATCTCAAATTTTTATTTTTTTTTTTCAGTTTGCTTGATCGTTCTCTTATTTTAGTTCTCCCCCTATAGGAGATGAAACAATACAGAACTATAAAGTTGTCCATAAATGTGGAACTAATTCATAACCATTCAGTTATAGAAGATTATTTAACAGAATATCTGTCAACCAATCAGAATGAAAAATTCAACAATGCCACATGCAAAATAATTTATAATGCCTGTGAGAGACCATTAACAGTACTGAGTCAAGATATCAAGATAAATAGTTATTTTTCCATTGGCATATACATGATAAAGTTAAAATAGTATGGATATCTATTGGGAATATAAAACAGCAAACCCTACAGAATTTGTTATACTTCTGTTAACTCCAACTAATAATAAGGTCAGAAACCCCTGTTGTAAATCTTCATGATTTGGTCTGCTGCTGATTGCTTTCACAAAGGGCATTAACAGGTTTACTATTTTACTATTGCACTGCAGCTTTGGCAAGACTTTTCCTACTGTCTTCATGTACAGTCTTACAACTGTATTGAAGATTGTATTAAACTAATAGTAAATCTCAGTTGAGCAGCAGAATTGTGCTGAGAGACAAATAGGAATAACTCCTCCAGGCCGCTCTTGAGTCGCTAAAATGAACACCACAGTGTCTAACATGACAACCAAGTGTAGATTATTATATTATATTATAAATATGTAGGAGTAGGATGAATTAATGTTAGCATATGGATATTATGTTGGGAGTAATTAGGGGCACATTTCCTTACAGGAGTGCATTTGACCTTTGAATTGTTTTAATTCCCTCGGCCAACTGGTGCTGTTCAACACAAGACACCTTGTGAGCATGCACCTTTCTATGTAATTAACCACAGTCTCTTGAGGTGGAAGCATGTATGAGAGATGAGCATATGTGAACTAAGGATGAAAAATGAATTCACTACTGAATAAACTTAGATCTGGTCACAGTTTCTTAAAGCCTATGAATATGTATGGCAAAAGCCGACAGTTCATTGAAATGTTAATTCTTGCATTATTGACAAACTATTTTCCTGTTTGACACTGTAAAGCTGTCTTGACTTGACTTGAAATGTAACTGGCTTAAAATCATAGATAGGACAAAATACCCTCTGTGCCATAAATTAGGATGTGGAAGCAGTAACAGGACAGTGCCACGCTGGATCTGTGCTTATGTTCATACTTGTGTCTGTTAGTTTGTTGTTGCGTGATGATTTATATAATTACAGGCCACTATAATGTGCTGTTTGCTTTACGTGCTGAAATGATGCATAAACATAGACTGAAAAACATGTTGAGTTTGGGGAAACTCAACATGTACACTGCTTGCGTAAGTAACAAAAATAAAGGCATCTGTTGTTTCTATACAACCCATGCCCTTGTCATTTAAACGGGTATTAAAACAAATAAATTAAAAATCCCAAAATGTACATTTTAATAATCACTTTGAAATGCGCCTGCTATATGGCAGGGGTTTTCAAAGGGAGAGGCAAGCATGTATGTTTAAGTAAGTATATAGGTTAGAAATCATGAGAATTATATATATTTTTTTCCCTTAGAGACACAGGTTTATGTTTCTCTTCAGGTTTATAGATAAGTAGTCTAACTGTGTGAAGAAACAAATAGCTTCAACCTACTGATTTATTTATTTATTTCTTTATAATTATACATATGTAATATTTTTACGAAATGACTGTATACATGAGAAAATATAGATGCCTATATCTACACTGCCATTTAGAAGTTTGAGGTTATATATATATAGGACACTATCACCGTTATGTTCTTCGACCCTGCATCCCAATGTTCATAATATCCATCCTAAATAGCAGAGATGGCAAAAGCACACACATCCTTCACTCAAGCAGAAGTACAGATACTCATGTTTAAAAAGACACTAGTAAAAGATGAAGTACGGACTACGCTTTTTTTACTCAAGTTAAAGGGGTCATATGATGTTGATAAAAATAACATTATTTTGTGTATTTGGTGTAATGAAATGTGTTTAT
>NW_015538248.1:12210-12526 GCF_001515605.1 Sinocyclocheilus anshuiensis
CCAGTGGGGACATAATTACTGATTATAATGACTTATACTGTCTTTTTACGCGTTGCGTTGCATCGCGCCACGTAAACATAAAACCATGTCTGCATTTGTGATCGGAGAAATGACAAACAACAAGCCCTACACTGCTCAAAAACTCGCTTTAAATATAACAAATATAAAATGTAAAAACTCTTTAAATATAAAAAACGTACTTACAGTCCGTGAGTCAGAACAGCCGGAATTGTAGTCTACTCTACCAGTATCAGAAAACAGTCCTCCATAAAATGTGCTGCACACATCTGAATATTTGGGTTGAAGTGTTCTGGAA
>NW_015538248.1:12633-16810 GCF_001515605.1 Sinocyclocheilus anshuiensis
GTAGATATGTGGGGGCGTGTTAGAACGAGCCGTTTTAGGTAGGCATGGCTGACTCTTAACTTTTATAAAGAATATCTCTTTGGATTTGAGACTTTAGTCTTTGCAACTTTACAGATCTTCTTTATGCACCAAGAGCTTGTAACACTCCAAAGAGAAAGGAAAAATTGAAATCACATCATATGACCCCTTTAAAGTAAAGAATTAGGGGCTCTTACATGTACTTAAGTAAAAAAGTAGCCATTACTACTACCTGTTTTAGTGTCACACTGGACCTCACATCATAGTAATACATTAATATAAAATAAATTACAATTCGAATTTTGTTGGCTAATGAATTATGCAGGATGAACAGCCACCATGTAGAGTACAAGCAGAGAGAACACTAAGATGACGAGGAAAAAAAAAACTATTTGCCATCACCTAGGCCACATCATATATTGTAGGGTGATTCTGCCTTTTGTCCATGCAAACAACTCAAAAATTATGATGCTTTAAAAATAGCAAAATTGAGGTGATTTACACTGTAAATTTTATTGAAATGCAGACATAGATAATTAGGGCCATATTTGAACGATCTAAGCACATGGTCTAAAGCGCACGGCGCAAGTGCAGTCAGGATGTGTCCGAATCCACTTTTGCTAGTTTAACGACAGGGAAAATGGTCGGCTCGCTCGGTGCATGGTCTAAAAGGTTTGTCCCTATTCTCTTATCCTCACGCACGAGCAGAACCTTTCCTCTCTCGAGAAGCGTTCAGTCTTTGCTCTTGCAAATTGTGCCATGTAAATAGCGAAACCGCCATGGCGCGAGCGCAACTGGCTTGGGAGAATGGGAATGGGAGATGAGACTCTGATTGGTTTATTGCACATTAGGTCCAAAACACACCCATTACTCATTAAAGTATTAATTTATTTTCTAAAAACAAAACTTACTTTGCCAAAACTTTTAAATGGTAGTGTTTCATGGTTTCCATAAAAATAGTAAGCAGCAAAATTGGAACTTTCCTCTACCATCTGCGCTTTTATGGGATTATGGTCTCAAGCTAATTTGCCCTGCTCAGTAAATCTAGCCCTATTAACTTTTGACCATTAGTGTATTATTTGAAGAATTTTAGAAGAAGAATCTGAAAAAAAAAAAAAATGAAACAGATCAGCTACAAAAAAAAAAACTCTGAGCAATCAATTTTCCCCTGGGGCATTTGATGGCATCTGCCGGTCAAGAGGTAAATGACTGCCGGTATGAGTTAAAAGCAATAAATCAGGTTCAGAAACATCATGCAGCTAATCACTGTGTTTAAGAGGCAGTGATGGTGTATTAACCCCAGTAATGGGTGTGTTTTGTTTGAGGATGGGCCACCATATGTCATTAAGCACTTTTGAGCTACATTAGCACAATACTGCTAGTTCCTCTGAATTACACCACTGATTAATCATCCCATTATGAAGTGATGCTAGCGGTGTTGCTTGTGTCTGGATAATTCAGAGTCTGAGGCATAACAAACCCGAAACAACTCCCCAACCCTCGAAACAATGGAAGATCAAATAGCCAGCCTTTTAATTAAACCAGATTCATATGCATTAGTTAGGGGGTTTGAATGTACTATGTAGCTGAAAAAAAACATGAAAGATGAAACATTATCAAATATTAAAAGAGCATCTGGTCAATTATGTCAGAGCAATTACATTTTGAATGCTGAATCCCAGCTCAACTAGTTAAAGTAAAGAACACATTTCACAGCATAATAAAAGTTTCTGAAGATTATTTTTTTAACCATGTGACCATTTTGTCTGAGCCCCAGTACAATGGTAACACACATGCTCAAACAGTAATACTGTAAAATATTATTACAGTTTAAAGGGGTCATATGATGCGATTTCAAGTTTTCCTTTCTCTTTGGAGTGTTACAAGCTGATTGTGCATAGATAAATGACCCCTTTAAAATAACCCTTCTCCAGTTCAGTCATTTTTTAAATGTAATTTATTGCTGTGATGCAAAGCTGAATTTTCAGCATCATTACTCCAGTCTTCAGTGTCACATGATTCTTAAGAAATCATTCTAATATCCTGAAATAAATACATCACGGTTTCTACAAAAATATAAGGCAGCATAACTGTTTTCAATGCTGATTATTATAAGAAATGTTTCCTGAGCAGCAAATCAGCATTGAAAACAGTTATGCTGCCTTATATTTTTGTAGAAATTGTGATGTATTTATTTCAGGATGATTCAATGAATAGAAAGAGAAAAGAAAAGCATTTCAATCATGACAACTCTCGGAACATTTTAGCATGGTGATGGATATGACAATGTTAATGTATTTGGTCTTGTCGGAACAGATCTGCTACGCTGCCGCTGAATTGCTGCTGCTGTTGGCTATTGCTGTAGTCGTAGATTATTGCTGCTGCAAGCAAGTACAAGAACTTGCTACTGCCAATGCATATGGCAATACGGTGCATGAGTATTTAAGACATACTGCTGCTGCACAAATAGCATATAAAATAACCCCGTAGCAGATCTATACAGGTGGAGCTGGGGAAGGTGGAGGGTTTCAGAGAACTCTGTAAGTGCGCTGCAGGAATCTCAAGTGAATGTAGCCAGCCATATAAATGCAAGGCAGTAAGCTCATTGGCTGCATATGCAGCATGAACCAATCAACTTGTGGCAAGTCGTTTAACTCTCTGAATATCATAGTTTACGTTAATAACCTGTTGCCTGCGCCATCTAGAGTTTCATGACTGAACTATATATTTATTTGAAATACATTATACCGTGTGCTGATTGATGAGTGTTTATGGTGAGAGATAAGTGGCAGGAAACTAGATCAAAGGAAACAGGAAAGTGATGTGAAACAAAATGAAAGTCCATGATAATGAAACTGATACTACGCCCTTACGCCTGTACTCTTCTGGTACACACATTAGAGTGTGTAGTAGAAGAGTAGGCAAGCTTTGGGACATACTATCATGTCATACAATTGTGTCTTTAACGGACCGCTCTGTAATAGTTAGGCGCATCCTGTCACTGCAACTGGCCTGTCAACCATCTTGTCACAGTTAACATACTCACATTTCATCCACATTTAATTGAATTTAAATTCCTACCGTATAAATGTAGCATGTTGATCTGCCAGCCGTGGATCTTTATGCGTGGATCTTTTAAATATCAATTCCAATTAAAAAGATGCAATCTAACCCTGTTTACATGAAATAAGTCTGCTCCAGAGCAGGTTTAAGCTTACGGATCTGTTGCTATGACAGTGAGTCCAGGATGAGCTTCGAAGAACCAAATAATCCAAGTGCCAAATCGTCAAAAATCTAATCTAGAGTTAGCGACGTATGAAGAACCCCTTTATCTAAACCTCTCTACTTAATTGTCGGTTAAGTAGAAATTAAACACATCCACCATGTTTGTAATTGTGTTAACACTTTTTATTCGTGCTTGTAGTTCTGAACCGAATCCTTCGCCAAAGCACAATGGATTGTGGGCAATATTAGCCATTAGAGTGTGGACGAATCCACACTTCAAAAATCTACCTGAAATAGAAGACAATCCGGGGACTTTTGGCATACTCTTTTCAACATAATATGCTTTGGGACACACTTATTCTAATCTCACATACTATTTAGCAGAGATGGGAAGTAACGAAGTGCAAATACTTTGTTACTGTAAGTAGATTTTTCTGGTATCAGTACTTTACTTCTATTTATTTTTTTGAAAACTTTTTACTTTCACTCCTTACATTTTTGCACAATATTGGATTTTTGTCAATATCCAATATGCCGATATATTTCAACTCATTTTTGTCAATAGCTGATGCCGATACCAATATATGTTCTTTTGTTTGGAAACAAAACCAAGTCTCTCCTGTGCAGAGACTATAAACAAATTATTTTTCATTTTGGTTAGTTTTTAACAAAAACTTACTTCTGAGAATTAAATAAACAACAATGAAATTCTTTTATAATGAGAGGGCATTGAAAGCTTTGAAAATAACTATACATCAACTATAAATCAATCCCCCATACAGATGCAGTGGCAACCTTAACATTTTTATTTAAAGATTTAACATTTGTAGATGGTCTAAAGCAAATGAGTTGTACACATTCTTAAAGTCTTTTATAACTTTTCATAAATCCGTTTGAAAAAAAAAAAAAAAAAAAAAAATATTACAAATTAATT
>NW_015538248.1:17021-22726 GCF_001515605.1 Sinocyclocheilus anshuiensis
ATAAAAAATGTAATTGAAACTTACCTGCTTGAACTTGATCGGGGTGTTTTGTTAGTTTGATGCATTTCCTCCTGTTGAGCCACTGCTTTTATGAAGGGGTTGCCAGGTTTTCACAACAAAACCCGCCCAGTTTCGAGGGGGTCCCCCGTTAAAAAAAAAAAAAAAAAAAAACATATTACACATTAATTAATAAATATGAATATATAAAATTATTTAATTTACAAGTGTCTTGTTTGTGATTTTTATTCATGTAAGCTATAGCTTCTGACCTTTAAATAAAACAATAAAATATTCTTGATTTTATAACATCAATTACTGTTTTATTTCATCAGAAACATGTTATTTGTGTGTTTTACTTTCATTTTATTACAAGTAGGCCAACAGTGCCCCCTAAGTAAATAAAACACCTTACCAGAGGAGCATTAGGACCCGGGGGGAGGCTGTTGCTGCTACTGCTGCATTCACTAGTGATGGTTGACTCTATTGCACACCAGACATCATTCTGTAATCTAATCGTAATTTAGGAAAAAGTTTGCTTCAAGAATGACCACACTGCTGGCATGATGTTATCGCTAGCACACCCTGAGCACATGTGAGTTATTTCTCTTATCGGCAAGGCGTATCGGCATAATTTTTCATATCAAGGCCGATGCGATATTTGCACTTTTAGCTATTATCAGCCAATTCAGATAATGTTATTCTCGGATGTAGGAGCTATGAATCTACCACTGAGCAAGAAGAATGAATGGCTAACGTTATGGATGAGACAGAGAAAGCAATTTCGACATTACATATAAATTATAGACGTTCACAGGGCTGTACAGAGCGAAATATGTTGGAAAAATCAGTCTCTTCGATGAATAAATTTACAACAGTAGCGCATGTGCAATAGTTCTGCATGTGAGCCTGTTTAAAAATCTGTTTTCAAACAAAGAGAACATTTAATTTCGACATTTAAGTCGATTAACACTGCATTATAAATATTATAAACATACCTGAGATGGCTTGAAGAACACAGATAAACCATATTTTGTTGCAAGGAGAATATTTGAGCACACACACATTTTTCTAACATTTTAGACATAAATGGAAGATTTGAATTGGGTGTGTTATTTGCTTGAGGCTTAAAGGGGTCATATGATGTTGCTAAAAAGAACATTATTTTGTGTATTTCGGCGGGTGGGCTTGAGAACAGCGAGGCCGGTGGATTCGACAAAGGAGCGGCCGGTGGGCTTGCGGCAACCACATGTGACGACCCCGGGCTGGACTCCGCTTCATCCACGGTGAAAGCCGATCCGGCGATCCACAGCGCGAAGTTGATGTATTTCCTCAGTGACCAGCACGGATCAGCTCTAGGCATGACAAAGCGGATATCGTCCTCTTTTGGAAGGCCAAACAAAGTAGTTTCGCTTTCACAACTAAACACACAGCATCTTCACGACATGGCGGCAGCAACAATACTACAAATAACAACAATACTACAATACAAAAGTTACGCTTTATTTCTTTGCGTGAACATTTGGGCGACATTATGCAAATCTTCCCACATTGTGATGTAGACATGTGGGGGCGTGTTAGAATGAGCCATTTTAGGTAGGTGTGGTTGACTCTTAACTTTTATAAAGAATATCTCTTTGGATTTGAGACTTTAGTCTTTGCAACTTTATAGATCTTCTTTATGCACCAAGAGCTTGTAACACTTCAAAGAGAAAGGAAGAATTGAAATCGCATCATATCACCCCTTTAATAACTGTCAACTTGAATTATGTCAAATTAGTTATACAACAGTAGATTACAAAATATGTGTATATTTAGATTGATATAACTGATACACTGTGGTTTCAGCCATTATTTTTTTGTTATTAAAAAGACATATTCTTCAAACAATAATACCTGAATTGTAAAGTATGATGCCAGGAAGCATTTTTTTTTTTGGCCAGTAAACCAACCCATATGGAGCTCACAGGAGAACACTACAGATGGGAGATGCCTTTTTCATTTTACTGTAAATCACATCTTTGTGGACCATATTGTGTCTCATACATTTCCATGTATTTCACCTGTACCCACAGTATATGTTGACATTAACGTATCAATGAACCCAAAGAAAATGCTAGCATACAAAAGAGTGTCTCTGTAATTCTCTCTGACAACACCATATTTGAGGGTAAAGCAGGCCAACTGCAGCAGAATGCAGATTATACAGCAGTGATGTGGGACTGGTAAACCGATTTTGCAGGCAGAGCAAGTTATTAAGGTTCCTGTCTGCCATGCTGCTGAGTGGTTTGAGATTGTAGCTCCGTGTAGCTCTGTTTTTGGAATCTTACAACAACTCTCTGTTGTATAAACTGCAAAAATATAACTTAATTGTCACCATATGTGTGATATTATTTATCAAACTAATTTGACAAACTAATTTCACTTTTTAATCTAAACCGCTGGCATATCCGTTGCATAACGATATGCCTACCATTTCTTTTATCTCTCGCTCTGTTTCTTTTCTCTCTTTCTTGCTCTGTTTTTCACAAGTTCATCAAACAACTGTGGTAAGTCGGAATCATTCAACAATCAATGTGAGTAATGGCTTCTTCTCCTGTTATCATCACTTGAACTGCTTGCCACATACAGTATATAGTGTAGCCTTCTCTGTCAGTGGCGAGGGATTCACATGTGTTAAATGCAGGGAAATAATTAGGCTGGCAAAGAAGATTTCGGAACTAGAGACACATATCCAAACTTTAATTGAGGATAGTAAGAATGTGAGAACCTTGGATATGGCTTTGGATGCGACTAGCTTAGCGAGTCCTGTACATAAGTCGGTTCCAGTTGCAGAGCCACCACGGCAGGGTGACTGGCATAGTCTAGGGTGACCATACGTGCCATTTTCCCAGGACGCGTCCTGGCCAGGATTTCTATATTGCCTAAAATATCTAGGTTTTGGCTTTGTTTGCGTGTGCAGACCGATCGGTGTATGACATCAAAATACCTCGAGAGCATTTTGAAAGCATAAGGAACTGTCTGTATGATATTTTGATGTCATACACCGATCGGTCTGCACACACAAACAGAGCCAAAACCTAGATATTTTAGGCAATATAGAAATCCTGGCCAGGATGCGTCCTGGGAAAATGGCACGTATGTTCACCCTAGCATAGTCACAGGACAAAACGCCTCTCGTCTGTTCTTATCAAAACATTAAACAGTTTCTCCCCACTCAATGACGCACCCACTAAGTGTCCTAGTTATTGGCGAATCTATTGTATGGAACGTGAAAATAGAGACACCAGCCCCCATAGTCCAGTGTGTGAACTTGCAAGCATGATGTCAGACACTTTAATATGCTCTGGTCCCCTCCCTGCTTACCGTGGTGACGAGATACATAGCAGACTGTCATCACTCAATGGCTGATTGTCTAAGTGGCAGAGGTGGGAGTAAGTCACACATGTGCAAGTCACAAGTAAGTCTCAAGCAAGTCCAAGTCAATTTTTGTGAGAATCAAGCAAGTCAAGTCAAGTCACTGCTTTATGTCAAACAATTCAAGTCAAGTCGTAGCTTGGGTCAAGCAAGTCACTAAGTCATACAAATGTTTGATGATTTAACTGAATTTATATATTAAAATAACTTAAAACGACAGTAGTTATGGACTATGGGAGTTTTATTTGCAACAACAAAAAAAATGCAATATGCATTTCTACTAAAAAGGTGTCCGCATACAGCTGAGTTGTTAATACAATAAAAAATAAAATAATAACATAAATAAATACAAATGAAAACTACATAGCCTAAAATGTAAATGTAACTGAAATTAGTCCAACATAAAAGCATGAAAAGTATTTAGGTACAGCTGTTTCAATATGCCTCAAACATTGCAGAAGACAATGAAAAAGTATTAAACAATTAAAGTATAATGGTTTCTATGCCACCAAATGGAATTCTTGAAACAGGCATCATCTTTATGGGACATGAACACAGATGATCAGATCCTTCCTTTTTAACAAAAGTATAACAACAAGAAAAAATATTAATAATTGAATCACACAAACCTTGCACCTGTTTATAATGTATATTATTAATCTATGTGTGTGTGAGTGAGTGAGTGAGTGAGTGAGTGAGTGAGTGAGTGAGAGAGAGAGAGAGAGAGAGAGAGAGAGGTGATTTGAGTGTGATTTATTCATATTTGGGAGTGAATGTGTGTGCGCGTGTATGATTGAAAGTGTATTGTTTGTTTGCATGCGCATGGTTGTGCTTGAAAATTAGATTTTTTTATTTTTTATTTTATTTGTGTATGCATGGTTGGGTTCGCTACTCTGTATGCATCCCCATAAACTATCCATAGACTTTTCACTCAAAGTCTAACAATGAAGACTAATTATTAGACACTGTGCACGTGCATATACTAAGTGCTATTGCCAAAAAAGGCTGACATTTCCTTATAAACAGTGAATAATCATTTACAATGCAAAAATATATAATAATAATTGATAGTGCTCACAAACTGTATTTTAATGCAGCCAAATTCTCAGTAAAACTGTTTTCGCTGGCAAATGTTTCTGTTTCTGTTGTAAGACAACGGGATGAATATGAAATAGATACTGAAACGCGGCCCATTAAGACTACCAGCTCTCCGTTAGATGTTGATCTGCACAAAAATCCTGATTCATAATCACGATGCTGTCTAATGAAATCAAATACACATAAGATAAAGGCAATGGCTGTGCTGTGATTTCGGCTATATTTGCATATAAAATAGTGTTAGAAGCGACAGAATATATTGTTTAACTGTAAGCGCTGCTCCTCTCAGCCGCTCGCTGAACAGAGCAGACGCAGAGAGATATGGGATGATATTAGACTCAAAATGATTAATAGATGCACGCACTAAGAATTACATTAATGTGCAGCATTTTGTTCAAATATAGACATATTTGTGAATACAAATGTTATAGTCTGTATTAAAGTATCATAATTTGTGCATGTAGCGATTAAAATGTGCATTTGTGGATTAGGTGACGCGTGCACTCATTCACGTCTCTTCTGAGTCAATTCTATTTGATTCATTTGAATTTTGAGACTTTCGTTCCGCCCTTTTAGCCTTACCCAATCCACACACACACACAGCTCGCGATCCACGCGCAGCTGAGCCACAGAAAATCAGCGACCACTAGATGGCACTAGCCCCAGTCACATGTGCGCATTCCATCGAGTATGGTTTTATGAATGTCACATTGTGTTTTCTTTGTTTCTTTTTGGCAGTTCTCCTCTACCGTAGAAATATAATAAAGATGTTTTATTGAACTTGTTCTAACTTAACTTGTCTTAAGACACAGAATAGCTAATATAAATTTTTACATGGTGTGTGTGTGTTCACTGCTGTGTGTGTGCACTTAGGATGGGATAAATGCAGAGCACTAATTCCGAGTATGGGTCACCATACTTGGCCACATGTCACGTCACTTGTCACTTGTCACTATTTGAACAAAATGCTGCACATTAATGTAATTCTTCACTCTGCAGACACTGGTTGAAAAGCATTTGTTTCAGTGTAGTGATGCACATTTGTGATTTTTTTAAATCGTGTACACGTTAATGAATTGCACTGGACCCTGTTCGTTGGTAGTTTTGTGTGGGGGGGAAATGAAATGCTGTAAACTGCGAAAATGAAGTCTCAAAATCCAAATGAACCGAACGAGATCGACTCGAACTAGACG
>NW_015538248.1:23238-33421 GCF_001515605.1 Sinocyclocheilus anshuiensis
TCCACAGACTCAAAATGAAAGGCATTTGTTTGTGGTTAGTAAGATACATGTATACAATTTATGCAGTACATGGATAATTGTGCGTGCATCCATTAATCATTTTGAGTCTAATATCATCCCATAGAGAGAGGTGTGCACGCGCTGGGAAAGCAAAACCTCGCGCTCGTGCGGCCGTACCAGCGAGTCTCAGAAACTAAATAATGTTTGTCCAAGAAGTCGCTAGGTGCTTTTTTGGAAAAAAGTCGATAAAGGGTTTCGAAAAGTCGCTACGACAACACCGTGTCCATGCTCTCACGTTAGTTCTTTCTGCTTGCCTGCCTCATCACTTAGGTTGCAGTGCATTAAAAAACAAACAGATATTTATTGAACGAAAGACAAGTTATTTCAAGTCATTTAACTCAAGTCCGAGTCAAGGTTATTATAGATTTGAATTTGCTATAAAATTCAGATTAGTTTTTATTAGTTTAATTCATATTTTTGTCAGATTTAGTTTAGTTTTTATTTTGTGAACGCATTTTTATTTAGTTTTTATATAGTTTAGTTGAGCAGGCAAACCTTTTTTTTTACTAAATTAATCTACACAAGTCACGCTTAATGTCATATCCAATAATGTGTGTTGAGATAGTATGAAAATAAATGTAGCCTGATTTGCATAGGCGGAGGGTGAAACAACTCCAGGGTAAGGCTAAAAGCAGCCAAATGTATTAAACATCATAAACCCATCTTTTTAAGCAAGAACCAGACATGGGTGTCATGTAGGCTAAAAAAATGTTTAATGGGACTGAATTTGTATTTAACGTGATTACAATTTAATAAAAATGTTAGAAATTGATAATTACACTGAACAAAATTATAAACGCAACACTTTTGTTTTTGCCCCCATTTTTCATGAGCTGAAAAATAAATTGTGCAGTTTTACTGTATTGAGGGGTCCGGGGGCGTCCGAAAACCAGTCAGTATCTGGTGTGACCACCATTTGCCTCACGCAGTGCAACACATCTCCTTCGCATAGAGTTGATCAGGTTGTTGATTGTGGCCTGTGGAATGTTGGTCCAAAACAAAACTATCGTTATAATCACTGAAGCTGTATACACTGTGAAATGAATCTCTTTTTTACATTGTAGGTACATCTGCGCTGAGAGAATTCGCAAGAGTCCGGAATTCAGTCAGCGAATGCGCGCACTCTCAACAAAACTGATCTGTTTAAACGATGACTCATCTGAACACATCTGATTGGCCATTGCATTCCTAAGCTCAACAGAGCTGTGATTGTGTGTGATTGGTTCAAATGTGCAACACTGTAAAAATGCCTAAAATTAATTACGGTGCAACATGAGCAGATCTTAATTTAATGCCGCAATCGACACTGTCTATTCATATTCACTTTGTTAGCAACAGACGTAATAGATTTATTTGTGCAGGGGCATTTTTGTCCAATTTAGTGCCATTTTTGCCCCAAGTCCCCATGGCCACACGCTCCGACTATGGTGATTTGGTTATATGTATTTTCTTATTTAACCATAATCATGATATTGTAACTGTGGTGTCTTGCTCACTTTTCCGTGAACAGCCGTGCATCAATCAAAACTAGGACTAATGAAATTCAATAATAACGGCAATCGCATTTAAGGCTTATATTTGAATGTTCTTTTCATTTATGAAGAATTATAAGTGTGTGTATGATGGACATTTGTTCCAAAGTCTGGCAGCGTGATCACAAGATCAAGATGCTAGACAAAAGTTTTGTGTTGTTTACAGAAAGGATGCGCGTTCTCATCTTTTTTTTTCCTGTTAATTATCATGCTGCGCTGCATGTCTGTTTTTCTTCAAAGCACAAACTAAGAATGCCTAATGTTGGTTTGATTGCTTGTGTTACATGATAAAATTAATAAATTTGCTTACCTGATGTAATAGATTTAATGCGAGTGCGGTTCGGGTCACGACTCGCGGTTTTTATGTCAAACGGTTCTGGTCTGGTACAAAATGAAATTAGTGCTGCTGTCAGATAATGGGTCAGGTGCTCTGTTAAGTACTGCTGGTGCACGTTTACCAAACAGGACCCATGCATGCTTTAAACTGCTTTGCGTCTCTCCGTCAGGTAACCCCATGTGCGTGATGCGCCATTACAGGTAGGCTATTTCCCTAAACCTCCACACAGCTGTATATTTTTCCGCCAAGGGGTGAGAACGTAATGATTACGAAAACGATTAGCCATTACAGGTAGGCTATTTCCCTAAACCTCCACACAGCTCGTATATTTTTCCGCCAAAAGGGGTGAGAACGTAATGATTACGAAAACGATTATTTATTTTTTTTATATTATTTTATTTCAGTTAGTTTTTCAATAACTGTTGTTAGTTTAGTTTAGTTTTAGTTTTTCAATTATTTTGACGTTTTTATTGTATTTCAGTTTACGAAATTGTTTTTTCTTCAATCGTTTTAGTCTTAGTTTTCGTTTATGAAAATAACCTTGGTCCGAGTCAAGTCTCAAGTCATGAATATCAAGTCAAAGTCAAGTCAAGTCTTTATGAATATTTGTCAAGCAAGTCTCGAGTCCTAAAATTTGCGACTTAAGTCTGACTCGAGTCAAGTCATGTGACTTGAGTCCCCCACCTCTGATATATACATAATAAATATACACAGTATACACACACACATATATTATGTAAACAAAAACCTTTTGGATGCTATTCAAGTATTTTATGAATATTTGTCAGACCTAAAATCAGTCCTAAGTCCTAAAATTTGCGACTTAAGTCTGACTCGAGTCCCCCACCTCAGCTAAGTGGTGCCCGCAGAATAACATTGGTTTCATAGACAATTGGATGAATTTTTGGGGCAGACCTGACCTGTTGAAAAGAGATGGTCTTCATCTCTCCAGGGGTGGTGCCGCTCTTCTCTCTAAAAATATGGCACATAGTCTTAGAGTTTGTACTTGACTAACTGGGGCCCAGGTCAGGAAGGAGAAAGAATGGATAAACCGACCGTCTGCTAGCTGCCTCATGTCACAGAAGTCAGTTAATTTTCAGCACATAGAGACCTTTCACCTACATATCATACTATAGAGACTGTGTCTCTTCCCTGAACTAGCAAATACAAAAAATGTCCAAACAAATTTAAGGGTAACAATCGATGTTCAAAAAAACAAAAAAAAAAAACAAAACAGATATAATACAGATAAACAAATGATAAAGCTTGGCTTAATGAATATTAGATCCCTTTCTACAAAAGCACTTTTTGTAAATGATATGATCAAAGATAATAACCTATGTGCTCTGTTTGACAGAAACGTTGCTAAACCCAGATGATTACATTAATTTAAATAAGTATACTCCCCAAGATTACTGTTATAAACATGAGCCGCATCCAAAAGGTAAAGGGGTAGGTGTTGCTACAATTTATAGCAATATTTTCAGCATTTCTCAGAGGTCTGGTTTATAATTTGTTTTAAGTAATGGTGCTTTATATAACATTATCTAGTGTAATGAGTGTTAATGATAAATCCCCTGTGACAATTGTATTGGCTACTGTATACAGGCCACCAGGACACCATACATACTTTATCAATGAATTTGCTGATTTTCTATATGAGCTAGTGCTATCTGCAGATAAAGTCTTAATTGTTGGTGCATTTAATATCCTTGTAGATAATGAAAAAGATGCATTGGGATCAACATTTATAGACATCCTAAACTCTATTGGGGTTAGGCCGGGCATAGACTGTGAGATTTTCGTCCAATTTTGAGCCAAATTCTGACTCGTGTGACTCAGCCCTAATTTCAGCTTTGTCCTGTGTCTTTAGACGTGCAGTATACAGGGGATAACGAGAAGCGAATAGTCTCTCCCGAGCGGCAATGGGTCGGTCAGATGAATTTCTGACATGTCAGAAATTTTGGACGCCCCTCGTGAGGGTATTGCACAGTTGAAGCGAAACTAAGAACAGACTGCCCTAAACTTGGTGCTTTTTCCCTTACTACACCTGCGTGAAACCATGGCGTCATGGTGTGTGGTTAGGACGGAAGCAACGGAGGCTACACATGTTCCAGGTTCAGAGGGTCCCACGTGTTTATTTCACCCATATAGTGTGAGCAGTCAAGACACAGGTGAAATCGTACCTTGCTGAAATCGCATGGAAATCATAAAGAAATAGCACAGTGTATGCCAGGCCTTAGAGAACATGTCAGGACCTACTCATTGTCATAATCATACTTTAGATTTAATAGTATCATGTGGAATTGATGTCAATGGCATTGAAATTCTGCAGCAGAGCGATGATACCTCAGATCATTATCTAGTCTTGTGTATACTCCATATAGCTAAATCTGCAAATTCAACTCCTTGTTATAAATATGGTAGAATTATCACTTCTACAACAAAAGACTGCTTCTAAATAATCTTCCAGATTTGTCTCAATTCCTCAGCATATTAAATAGCTCAGAAAACCTTGATGGTGTAACAAACTATTGACTTTCTCTTTTCTAGCACTTTAGACATGGTCGCTCCTTTACTCTTCAAGAAGATTAAGGAAAACAGTCTGACACCGTGGTATAATGGGCACACTCACATCCTAAAGAGAGCAGCCCGGAAAATGGAGTGCAGCTGGAAGAAAACAAAACAAGATGTATTTTGTATTGCATGGAGGGAAAGTACTTACATACAGAAAAGGCTTAAAAACTGCTAGATCTACTTGCTTTTCATCTCTTTTAGAAGAAAACGAACACAACCCCAGGTATTTATTCAATACAGTGGCTAAATTAACCATTAAATGATTTAGCGACCCGGGACATCATTCTCTACCCTCTCCCTCCTTATTTTTTTTTAAGTTAGACATTAACTTTCTTAGTATTTCTCAATCTATTAATTATAAACAATATAACGAAAAAAATAGTAAAATATAAAATAATGCCTGTTTTCTGATTATTTTTTTGTGTGAAAAGTGTATAGGGTCGTTAGAGACCCGAGGTATGTAAATGTGTAAGTATTTTTTCCTGCGCAACTATATTTTCATATCTGATGATTCAATATGTGCAATGCATCTTATTTCCTCAAGGTGGCACTGTTTGATACACAATGATGACGTGATGTTTCACTCATAATTACCGCAGGCATTAATCAAACTAATATCATCGGCAAAAATTGAAGTGGTTTGAATGGCTTTACTGCAGAGCAAATACTATACACAGTGAAATATAAATATCACTGCCATTTAATGCTGGATGTGATGAATAAGCTGCCAGTGATCAAAATATTGAATATGAAGTCATTGAAAAAGATAGTTTTGAGAATATGGCTGAGATCGTGAATGTGAGGCAGATGTTGAATATACTGTGGAAGTGCGCTCTGACGATGACAGCGATGGTAAAATCATCTGCTCAAATTGAACCCTTTTAAGTTTCAAAAGGTAACGAAATATGCTTTATTTTATTATTCTGTAATTGTTCTCAAAATATCAAGAGAGTTTTTTGCTATTGAAGCAGTTAGAGATCCATCCGTGCTGGATATATAAGTCCGGGTCGCTAAAGACCCAAATATGTAATAATTATTGGCGAAACATTCATGCATTTAAGGGTTAACAAAAATTAAAGCATCAGCAGGCACAGACATTTCCCAACAGCACAGCAGTAATGACTTTATGAACTTATTTACTACCAAGATTGATACTATTAGAGATACAATTAACAAACTTTTGAATAGACTAGAAAATTATGTTGGCACTAGTGGAATTGCATTGGCATGGTTCAAATCATAATTATCTGACTGTCATCAATTCGTAGCAGGAAATGAAGAAGTACCATGGAGTACCACAAGGCTCAGTACTACGACCGTTGCTTTACATGCTACCCTTGCAAGATATCATGAGGAAACATGGTGTTAGCTTTGACTGTTATGCTGATGATACTCAGCTCTATATTTCTTTGCAGACTGACAAAACATGCCAACTTGAAAAACTGACAAACGGAATGCATAGTTGATATAAACAAACTGGATGACTAGTAATTTCCTACCGCTAATTTCCTACTGCTACTGTGTTAATTATCGGACCAAAATCCTCTGCATGTAATAACACTGTCTAACACTTGATGGCTGTGACAATTCTTTCTTGTGCCAACATCATTGCATACAAGACGGGAACTTCACTAGTATATCTTTATTTATAAAGTTATGCTGGGCTTATTACCTAAATGTATTCAAGTTGCTGCATCTTCATACTAATACATAAACAACTAGATAATCTACTTATATTTCTTTGACTATCCCTAGAAAGAAAAGTACTTATGGTCATTTAGCTTTTGAATTTGGTGCCCCAAATGATTGGAATGTGCTACAAAAGCTATTGAAACTAGAGACAAATATTTCAGTCTGTGCACTAAATTACGACCTGTGCTCTCAATGTCAAATGCAGAAATGTTAATTCATGCGTTCATGACCTCAGGGTTAGATTATTGTAATGCTGTATTGGGTGGTTGCCCTGCGAGCTTAATAAACAAACTCCAGTTGGTCCAAAGTGCAGCAGCTAGAGTTCTTACTAGAACCAGGAAGTATGATCATATTAGCCCGGGTTCTGACAACTCTGTACTGGCTCACTATTAAAAATTGTATACATTTTAAAACCTTGCTAATTACTTATAAAGACCTTGATTGATTTAGCTCCTCAGTACTTGAGTGAGATCTTATTGCATTATAGTCCTTCACATTCACTACAATCTCAAAACTCTGGCCATTTGATAATACCTAGAATACCAAAATCAACTGCAGGCAGCAGATCCTTTTCCTATTTAGCGCCCAAACTCTGGAACAATTTACCTAGACTTGTTTGCGAGGCAGACAAACTGTCAGTTTAAATCTAGATTAAAGACCCATCTGTTTAACCTGGTTTACACATACAACATAACGTTGTGAAGAGCCCATCAGCCATCTGCACATTAACACGAGAAACGGACAACGGTTTTTTTTTCCATTTCTGTCACTGATGGAGTTTTTGTTCCTTGCCACTCTTGCCTTTGGTTTGCTTAGTTGGGGACAAAATTTCTGGTAATATTGTTGACTTGACAACACTGAGGCTATTGGAAGAGAACAGGGGCCTATACCATGATGGTAGATAAACAAATTCAGAGTTACAGGATTAGTTTTGAGTTGACAAAACCAAACAACTCCAATCCAGCTTTGTTGGTACCATGATGCTGATCATCAACTTTCTTTGTCAACTCAGGCTTTGATCCTGAGTTTGTGGAGCGCGTGCACATGAATATGTGACATCACTGGCGAACAGCCAATCACGAGCCTTGGTTAAGCGATTGAAGAATATGATGAATTTAAATGCATTTACAATGAAAAAGTACTTGTTCATGAAAGAGGACAAATAAAATAAATTATCTTGCTCAGTCACAAGTGAAACTTGTTAAGTTAGTTTATATAGTTGGAAATATACAGCAATAGAGACTCCAACATCCCACGTCACGTAGTCATTTTTAAAAAGTGTTATCTATTGATTCTACAGCTTATTTATATTACATACGATCTGTATATATTAACATTCATTTAAAATAAATGATTTATAATAACTGTTAAACTAAAATTGCTTGTGTGTAATGGATTATTACTAATATAAATAATATAAAATAATAAGTAATTATCATTAAAGCCAGACAATTTTTTTTTTGTACTAGTGACCTTTAATTTGGAGCAAGAGAAACTGGGGAGTGACCTTTTTGTGTCAGACATGTGTCACTTCTCACGTCCGATTGGTCCAATTTCAGTTTGAGATCTCTAACTCAGAACATAACCTGCCCAAACTAAGCTGGATGATGACATCACTGAATCAACAATAAACTGACTTTAAATGATAAACTGACTGTTTTCTGTTGTCCTCTTGCATTATCAGCACACGTTTTTCCTGTTTAACACTGTAAAGCTGCTTTGACACAATCTGCATTGTATAAAGCGCTATTTAAATAAAGGTGATGACTTGACTTGACTGGGGGATAGTAGAGAGCAGTCCTCTAAAACTACAGTGGGTACAGATAACAGTCACTCCCCTTTAAAATAATCACATTTTGTCGTTTTGCAGGCTCAAATGAAGACGGACACAGTTTTTGTTTTATCCAGCTGTATTTACTCAGTGCAACTTATAACATCAAAATGAAAGCTATAACACCAACATTATTATTAAAAATAATATTAAAAAAAAGAATCACTAAGGGCCTGTTTACACCTGGTCATTTCATGCATTTTCGCTGATCGGATATCTATCTGATTTGTTAAAACGTTTCCATTTACACTTGGCCACATACATGTGTCATCACAAAACAGATATAAATCCGATCTTCAATTCCCGCACTATATTTAAATTTAACGGAGTTCACGTCAACGAAATCAAAAGATAGACACTGCATTTTATTAATTATCAGCTCATTTCAAGATCAAAGACCGCAATAGGAGAGTGCGCGGCATCAGCACTGGAAAGATAAGTTTGTCTTACTACTTTTAATGAAGATGATTGTGTGTTGACCATCTGTGTATTACTTTCAGTTTCATTCGCAGCAGTTTGCGCATCGGCTTGCTGAAGAGATAATCAGCTACTAGTCCGCAGCGATGCCTGTTGCATCAGCACAGTCTGACTAATGTCATATAGCCTATAACACGCTCTCACACGTTTATTATTTAAACTTTTTGGGAGGAGTAAAATTTACATATGTGGTTTCAACAACCAGATGCATTTACACTTGTCCAGTTTCGTCTGGAATGCGGCCCAGACCACCTCCTGAAAGTGGTTGGATTTATATCCATCTCGAATGAGTTTCGGAGGGCATTTATAACCTGGTCTTTTCACGATCAGATAGCTATCCGATCAGAAAAAATGCATGAAGTGACCAGGTGTAAACAGGCCCTAAGTGTGAAAAAGTATCACCCCCTCCTAACAATGACTTGTAAACTCAATCAGGTGTAACTAATCACCTTCTCAAATGCACACAAAGCCATTGGACTTTCAACTGTGATCAGCTGTGGTCATTTTGATTAGCTCAGCATGAAACAACATTTTACTGGAGCATTTCAGTCCTTGGTAGAGCAACTGAAACAAACAATCAACTATGGGTGGCAAGGCTCTGTCAAACGATCTTCAGGATAAGAGTCAGGAGGAAACTGGTCAGAGAGGCGACCAAGAGGCCTACAGCTACAGTAACTCTGAAGCAGTTACAGGAATTTATGACAAAGAGTGTTCATTGTGTGCATGTGACAACAATATCACAAATTCTTCACACATGTGGCTTGTATGGGAGGGTTGCGAGAAAAAAGCCACTCCTCAAGGAAGGCCACATGCAATCACGACTGAGCTTTGCCAAAATGCACCTTGAAGATTTTAAGGCCACATGGAAAAAGGTGTTATGGTCAGATGTGACTAAAATTGAATTATGTGGCCTCAACACCAAACAATGTGTCTGGTGGAAATCCAATACAGCTCACCATCCAGATAACAGCATCCCTACAGTAAAGCTTGGAGGTGGTAATATCCTGTTATGGGGGATGTAACAATGTTCGCAGATCGGGAAGAAGGAGGCGGGAACCGGCGAACATTTAAACATAATTTAATAATAAAATAAACACAAAAATGAAAATAGCGCGACAGCCCCTCACGGACGACTGCTGCACACAAACAAAACAACATAAAATCCAGGTCTTGTCCTCTCTCCTCCTTCACTGTCGTTACTCCTCCTTTTATCCTTCCGGAGCTCCTCCGTGGGACTCGAGACCGGTGAGTGGTGCAGGTGTCGCTCATTATCATTCACTCCACCGGCCACGCTCAGTTCCCACGGCTCTCGACCCCGCCCCACTCGTCACATGGGAGTTTCTCTGCAGCAGGCACTGGAGCACTTGTCAGGATAGAAGGATAAATGGATGGGGCAAAATACCGTCAAATTATTGAGCAAAATCTGTTGCCCTCTGCCAGAAAGTTGAAAATGAGAATAAGGTTTACCTTTCAACATGACAATTACACAAAGTACATAGCAATACTGACCACACATTGGTTGAGGGAGAAAAAAGGTGAATGTCCTCGCATGGCCTAGTCAGACCCCAGACCTAAAGGTGACCTATTATGCGCCTTTTTACAAGATGTAAAATAAGTCTTTGATGTCCCCAGACATATACAGTATATATATATATATATATATATATATATATATAT
>NW_015538248.1:33569-36160 GCF_001515605.1 Sinocyclocheilus anshuiensis
TTTTTTTTTTTTATAGCTTGTTGAAATTGTCACTTTTAGGGTGTGAGCCAAAACATGCCATTTTTTTTTGTCTCTTTAAATGCAAATGAGCTGGTGCTCCCGTCTCCCTTTTCAGAAAAGGGTGGAACTTCAATATCTCATGTTCCGGCATACCGGCATCAACAAAGCAAGACAATCTCACGCAGTCTGATTGTACTTTGCATAGTAAATGCAATGAATTATTTATGAATTACACAGACAGGGAGTGCGGTGCAATAAAAATAATGACATAGCTTTTATCATGGTGCTTTCAAGTGCAATCACAAACTTTATAAGACCCACTTGTAATTATGAGGTCGACAAATTCAAAAGGTCGACTTCATATTGTTTTCATATGCAATTTTTTAACTACCACATTCCTGTTTACGATCATTCTGGTAGCATGTGAAGGCAGCATCAGTGAAAACAGGCAGAGACAATGGTAGCTTTAGCTAATTGATCCCTCTTTCAGAAGCAAACTTTACACAACTCCAGTGCTGAACTGACCCTCATTTGTGAGGCAGTCCAGCGTAAAATGATTGGCACAAACATATAGGACTTTGGCGTTTATTTATTTATTTTTATTTTTAATTTTTTTTTCCTGGACATTGAATGAACAAAAATGAAATGTAACCACTGTATCTCTCCAGCAGCTACAGCAAGAAAACAGTAATGGCGGACTTCTGCTTCTCACTCAGGGCGGTGTCTATGCGAGTGGGTGGATTTTTACCATTATAGGCTGGTTGTATTCACACAACTGCATGTCACACAACTGCAGCCACACAACTGTGTTCAAACACCTAGTAGGTCACCTTTAAAGACCATTGAAAATCTGTGGAATGACATGGAAGACTGCAGTCCACAAACGGTTACCATCAAATTTAACTGAACTTGAGCAGTTTTGCAAAGAAGAGTAGGCAAATTTTGCAAAGTCTAGATGTGCAAAGTTATTAGAGGCATATCCCAACAGACTGAAGGCTGAAATTAAATACTTACACAAGGCGGTGATCCTTTTTCTAACTGTGATTCCATTTTTTATTATTAATTTTTTTTAAACAAAACTGCGTCCGTCTTCATTTCAGGCTGCAAAGCAACACAATGTGATTATTTTAAAGTGGAGTGATTATATTCTATACCCAATGTACATGCAAAGGTCTCATACTGAAAGACAAATAAATTATATCACCCAATGTCTATCCTTTACTTTATTCCAACCACTCAATCACAAGACAAAGCAGAAAGCTAATGGCAAAAGTGTTTTGTGGTGAAATATTGAGGTATGAGGGGCGGTGAAGTTAATTTGATTGATCTGTCTATGGACCTTAGTCAGGGTAGATTCCATATTTAATTTGACAGGAATGAAAACGAGACTCTGAGGAACAGAAGCAAGGGAGACAAGGGAGAAATAGTAAGAGGGTGTAATTGAAGCACAATATATTTTGTCAATCACAATTAAAGATACAGTGATGACACATTTTAGTGTGGCTGTGAGTTTTTTCACAAGTTTATGACAATTAAAATTGGGAAAGAAAAAAAAAAAACTTTATAAAATGTGTAATGGACATAATGGAGGTTTTCAAATTTGTATGCCACAAACCAACAAATGTTAAATATTTTTATTGTTTTATTAGGTGTTCATATTGTTTTTTTTTAATCCCTTTTTATCTCCACATTGTATGTATAGTTTATTGTGGATTTACACAACTTCTGAATAGTCTCCAGTTTAATGTCGTCTATCAGAAAATGTGCCAATTGTATCAGAGATGTTAAAGAGGTCATATGATGCGATTTAAATTTTTTCTTTCTCTTTGGAGTGTTACAAGCTCTTGCTGCATAAAGAAGATCTGTAAAGTTGCAAAGACTAAAGTCTCAAATCCAAAGAGATATTCTATATAAAAGTTAAGAGTCAAGCGCCGCAACGCTGAACCCATACGTCATCCGCCCGGAGCTGCTTCTGTGTAGGACTGTTGGCGCAAGCTACATTAAAGTGATTATTACGTTTTGAATATGGATATTTTTTTGGGTGAACCCTTTAAAGGTGAATATTGAAGTTTGCCATCACTTGGATGCAATACTTCTTTGTTGTTTGGACACAGTCCTTCCAACTGTGGTAAGTCGGAAATCATTCAACAATCACTGTATTGGCTTCTTCTGTCATTGTCACTTGCACTGTTTGCCACATACAGTATATAGTGTAGCTTTCTCTGTCAGTGGCGAGAGAATCAAATGTGATAAATGCAGGGAAATGCTTAGGCTGACAGAGAAGATTTCAGAACTAGAGACACGCATCCAAACTTTAATTGAGGATAGTAAGAATGTGAGAGCCTTAAATACGGCTTTGGATGCGACTAGATTATTGAGTCCTGTACACTGTGAGGCAGCATAGTCGTGGGACAAAACACAGCTCTTCCATTCCGATTAAAACATTAAACAGGTTCTCCCCACTCAGTGATGCACCCACTGAGAAACCTGATGAAAGTGCTCTAGTCATTGTCGATTATATTGTACGGAATGTGAAAATTGAGACGCCAGCCACCATAGTCAATGTTTACTGGGAGCCAGAGCGCCTGACA
>NW_015538249.1:0-5959 GCF_001515605.1 Sinocyclocheilus anshuiensis
CTTTTATTCTTTAGCAAAAGTCTCAAGTGAAAGTTTCACCTTTCCCTTCATTGAATCAGTTTGTCTCCATGTTGACCCTCTGGGGCCGGTTGCACCAGCTAGACATACACCCAGTTGTAAGATTAGGCTGGACGTAAAATGCGCTTTAAGTCGTGCATAGACTTTATACCCGTTGCACCGTCTCGCCGTAGTGCTACGTCTGACACTAAATCTTACGCCTAGTCAGAGGTAGGTGTAAAGTGAATAGTCATGATTTGCTCGGACATTATTCGTTTTTAGGATTCATGTCTGTTAGTTAATTATTATTGCAGACGTGACCTGTAATGTTTATGGTCTTTTCGGGCAGGATAAGCGATATCAATAGCGAAGCTCAGTGTAGACTATCCTACCACACTGTCGACATTGAATACAACATATATTTCTGTCAAGCATGTAATAATTATGGAGTAAAATATTACTTGTGAAATGGGATTATTAAAAGAAACTGAACCATTTGACATCTTGCTTAGAAGGACAGTGTGCTTGAAAATATTTCACGTCTTCAATTCATTATTTGTAGCGTGCCTGCCATCCAATAATCGCAATAAGTTTTGTGCTTTGTTACTTTTAATCAGAAATAAATTATCAGCTTTCAAATTCTGTCAGTTTTATCACAAAATACAAACTATAAATGTGGTTTTTCAGCCACAGAAAGACGTCAGTAAAACAATGTCACGTAAAGTCTCATTTACCTCAGGAAAGACATTCATCGTACATAAACTTGATAATCAGCTAGAAAAAATAACTCTAGAGAGAAACATTGTATTACATTCATTATAGTGAACGTCGTCTCAGCTATATCTATAACTGTGAGAGAATGTGTCAGCATGGACGCGCATTGTCTACGCCGGGCGTAGTTGCGCCTGATTGTATTTTCAGTTGGTGCAACAGGTGTAAATATATCTATCGTAAAGCTGGACGTTGTAAAGCCCAGCGTAGGGCTTACACCCAGCTTTTTTACGTCTAGCTGGTGCAACCGGCCCCAGAAGTGTCAACTTCCTCTTTCAGGAGGGGAGCTGAAGGCCACTTCCTCTTCTCTCTCCAGCTGTGTTTCTGCATCTCTCACACTCCAGTCCATTTGCTCTCATTTGTCAAGGCGGCTGTTTCTGAAGCTGCCTGGTCTCATCTAAAATTTGAACACAGGGATAGAAAAGCATGAATCAAATTGGATCTTTGTAAATTCTGAACACAAATGTGTCTGAGCAATCAACTCTTCATTTAAGAAGTCATTATTTTCCGTCTTGTCTGATTAACAACAGCAGTTCCCCATTCTATTTTAATAAAGCAAGTTCTTCTTTGCAGAGAAAAAGAAAAAAAATCTTCTTTCTTCTTTGAAAGAATTCTTTGCAAAATTCAGAAAACAAGGAAACTTATTTAGAGTATGGTGTATCCTTTGTGAATCCCTTGTGTTTTATCTTTAACTACTATTACTAAAATAACAATGCACAAGAGTTATCTTAGTTTTTCTTAGTTAACTTTAACCAAATTCATAGAATTTGAATCATAGAATCACAGAATGGATCAACTTTTATACTCTCTCCCAGGCATTACAGGATTTAAATTGTAGACGCTTTCAGATACAGAATATCATATTTAAACATGCAGTTATCATCTTACTATTTATTCACTGCTTTTAGGGCAGCAGTTTTCTTAAATATATGTATGGTCCCTAACCCATCTGAGCCAATGCATAAATCAAATTCTATCTCATAAAAGTTTGACTATGACTCAAAATGTCATAATTCTCACAGTGCTCCGAACACAGACTTTATTTATTTGTTTGTTTGATTGTTCATTTGTTACTCAAGTCATGACTTATACAGAAGCTATTATTATACTCAGACAGACGTCTTGTTCATGTGCATCCGTTATTGCAGCACACTAACTAACTTTGGCTCAAAAGCATATGTTAAGTCTTCAAGTAAAATAAATTATTCAAATTAAAAATGAGTGTGTTCTTCAGTAGTTAATGCAATGTTGAAATACTGAGGAAACACTTCTTAAAACTGAAATTATTTTTGTAAATCCAGTGGTCAAATGCTGTGTGACCTTTATATTCTCTGCAAGTTGTCTGTGGTTGTTCATCAAGCTTATAGTTTGCTTTGCATGTGATTAATGCACCAATTAGAGTTAATTCAGGGATCATATTTTTCATTGTTATTGTTTATTTTACAGCCAGGTGAAATGACATAATATACATTAAGAAAAACACCTAATTTAATTTGATTATTCACTCACACACAAGAGTATAATCAGCAGAATAGCAGACAGATTTACCATCTCAGATAATCTTTTTTTTTCTGTTCTGTTTGTCATCAATATAACACACAGCTCATATCAAAAATATATCAACCATTAAACAAATCTTCTTAAGATGTATTTGTGATTTGTCACACAAGGGCATAGTATGTACACTTCCGAACTCATAAGCCCTCTTTACATGGTTACTTTACAAATACTTACTTTAGTGAATAATAATTTTCATCATGAATTTCATTGCTTTTAAAATCAACATACTTTTTTATCATTGAACACGATGATGGGATATAAAACCTGTCAGAGACATCACTTTTCTTCATCATATTCTATATAGTCTCAGCTGCTGATTCACATGACTATTTATAACAGCTGACTTTGATTCAGTCTCATTTTTATTGTGATACAGTGAAGTCTTAAGGGGAATTTCCTAAGAGCAGAATCTCAAAGATGTTTTATAAAAGGCACTAAGTTTGTTTGCAGGCAGGAAATGTGCTTGTGATGCATGTTCACACCCAGCTTTCTTCAAGCCAATAAATATCAGTCCAGTGAGCGTCTCAAGACACTTCTGATCTTCAGCTCAGACTCATCGAGACTCTTTCATTCACACAAACTCAAGAATGGCACAAAGGTAAATCTGCATTCAGTACAGATGAAGTTTAACATGTAAATCCTGAAGTTCAGACACTGAAGGATCTTCTAATGCATCTCATTCTTCACATTAAGATATTAAGCTTATTTATGTTAGAGTTAGTTTAGTAGTAAAATATTTGTCTTTTATTTGACTTAAAATAAATCATTATATGGTATGTTACATTGCAGCAAATGTTGATGTCAAACACAAACTGCTTGCATGAGAAGAAACACTTCACACAGTTTTCACAGCACAAAATATCAAGCCAGTATTTAAGAGGGAAGTGAGACTAGTTAAACTAAATCTAATCAAGGATTGAAGTTTTACGTTCTCATGAACTTAACGGGTAATCTGACATTATTTTGTGTATTTGTTATAATGAATTTAGAAAGTGCACAGGATCTGAATTATGACGCGGTAAACATGTATGTTGATTTTTTGTCAATAATGTGCAAATTTGGTTAAACATACGTTTTTAACTCATTTGACAGCTTTAATCTGATCTTTAATAAATCTGAGATCATTTTTTGGCCTGCGCTGGTCAAAACCATTTAAAACAGTTCAAAGCTTAAAAACTGAAGTTTTAATATTAAATTAATTATAGATAACATAAAAATCTTTTTGATATATCATCAATATGAAACCAATTATAAAACATATCACTCTTTTGAATTGATTTCCATACTGTTTTGTTTTTAATACAAAGTTTGTCAAATCTTCAACAAAACTGGCTCAGATCATGTTTAGTTCAATACTTACAAAGTTAGTTGATATTTAAATCCAATTCCTTGCATATAATGAAAAGTTCTAAAGCTATTAGTGAATCTCCTCAAATAGTACTTGAAAAAGAATGCGATGAGCAAAAAAAAAAAAAAAATAATAATCCATAATGATATTAATGTGTTTGGACACATAATTGCTGCTGAACTTACAGCTTTATTATAGTAGAGGTCCATTAGTTGTTTCTGTTTTTATTTATTTATAAAGCACAATTAAAGCACCGTAATGTTGACCAATGTGCTGTACAGTCACACAGTAAAATTACACAAATAAAATTTGCTGAGACAAACAACGACTAACAACATCAAATGTATTTTGCTAATTAGCCTGCTGAACCAAATGCTAATTCTAGTTAATTCAATTTCAGCTTTCGTTTAAGCTGGTGTTTACATCTGTGCAGCTCTAATCATCTCCTTCATATGTTTTCAGGATGAGAGCATTGGTTTTCCTCGTGCTCCTCATGACTCTGGTGTTCACTGATGGTTTGAATAATGTCACGTTCAGCCGAGAGAAACGGGCTCTTTTTTCTTTCTGGGCATATCCCTGCCAGCCATCCCAGAATAACAATGCATACAATACTTTTAATTTCCAACATATTATCTCAGAAGATTTTGACACAAACAGTGAATGGGCTTGGGCAGATTATCTAAATAGAAGGCGTCTTTGTGGCCGAACACATTTTCAGTCCTTCCTCCCTGAACGTTACACCGATAGCATTGTGGGAATCTGCAATGGAGAAGGCACCAGAGACACGGGAAACTTGTGCATCAGTGAGGGAAGGTTCACAGTGTATATTGTTGAAAGTTATTTAAGATATGGACAGTGTGAAGTTCATGTTCGTCATGGGGACTATTATGTGAGTGTTGCTTGTGAGGTCATTGATAATGAATGTGTGCCTGTTCACTATGAGAAACAAACTAACTGGCCACCATTCCGACGTGGTCAGATCTGCAGACCATAAGCAGAGGATGTACTAAGGATACATTTTTAACAATTAATTAAAATGTTGCTATGTCACATGCATGTTTAATCTGGATATAATTCCAGAAGCTTCTCAATAAAAGCTTTATAAGCAGAGCACAGTTTGGCTTTATAAAATGAACTAATCAAATGTAGCTCAAATGCTATGTAAGTCGATTTAAATAAAAGCACTTGCAAAATTCGTTAATGTATCTGTTCTTTTGTGAAATCATTTTGATTGCCCAATCAAGGTGAGATGTGAGAAATGAGAATATACAAGTGAAATATGCAAATGAGACATTATGATAAGTATATGCTGCGGAAAAAGAAACTCGCAGCTTTTAAAGGTGTATTTAAATATAAATCTACGGACACAAATAGAAAGTGCAATACAATGAACAGTTAAATGTGCATTTTGCATGTTTTCTTTCCACTGCTCAACACTTTATGAAAAGCCAAATTGCCCAAAATCTCAAAACTGACCAATGCATGAAAAATAAATGAATAAAAAATAAACAATGTTTTTGCCTGTAGTGTCTTGCCTTAAGGTGTGATATACAATGCTGTCAAAAAGTAACTCTTTTAGACACTTATAGCTCTGCTTAATTTATTTGTTTTAATCTTCCCGGGAATCTAAGACCTGAGTTTGTAGGACTGATAATGACTATTTGAGACATCACAATTCTAACCAGACAAACCTGCAAACAGTTCAACCCATTTTTAAGTGTAAAGCTGTTAAATGTGAAACACACAACATCATGAAAATAATATAAGGCTAACAAAAGATCAGAGGCCCGCTTCAGAAAAGAGGTTAAGCAAAAACTCGGAGTATGTTAACCCTAAAATGAGGAAAACTCTGGGTTTTCCGTTTCAGAATGGGAGGTATGTCAAACCCGAGAAAGCAGGGTAAGTCAAGCCCGTTTCTGAAAGAGAGGTAGCTTATACTCAAGAGTCAGTTACTATGGTAACTTACACAGGAGCAGGTTTTCTTTGGTAAACCCTGAGTTTGTTCTGGTCTCCTCCTCCTTTTTAAAGCGCAAGCGATGTGTAAATACCTCATTCATTCATTCACGCTGCAAAAAAATGCTTTTCTTAGCGAGTATTTTGGAATCTAAATTAAGTGCATTTTACTTAAAACAAGAAAAATAGACTTAATGCAAATGGAAACAAGATTATTTTTCTTATTAAGAAAAAGTTCAGTCGATTCACACAATATATATCACCGCCACAATATGTATTGTCATATCAACCAGCCCTAACATACAGTAATGCTTTAAACACATCTGACAA
>NW_015538249.1:6034-16343 GCF_001515605.1 Sinocyclocheilus anshuiensis
GCTAGTTGATAAAATTTTTTTTTTAAAAAACACAACCGATTAACTATCAAAACTGTTAGTGAGTAGCAAACTAACACACACACCATGAACACACATCAGGAGTAGTGAACTAGTGGAGTAGTGGGGGGGGGATCAGTTCTTGCTCAAGGGTCTCACCTCAGTCGTGATATTGAAGGTGGAAGAGAGCGCTGTTCACTCACTCCCCCCACCTACAATCCTTGCTGGCAGCAAGACTCGAACCCGTGACCTTTGGGTTACAAGTCCGGCTCTCTAACCATTAGGCCATGACTGCCCCAGAAAAGCTCATTAGGTTACTGCATGTCCTTTACTAGGCATGCAAGTAACATACTTCAGCTTTAAATCAATGAAATCCAAGTACTTTAATTAATGGTCTAACACTGACGAGATTTCATGTATTTTAAGACATTTAATCATTGACATGCATTTTGTGTAAAGCTACAATGAAATTATTATTTTTTTTAAAGCACTATACAAATTACTTGAATGAAATGCCTCTCTGTATGCAATGTTTGTATGTCTCATGGTGACAAAAAACCCCACCCTTTTATATATGCACATGATTTGTCACAGCACTAATAATGTTAATTATGTATTACCATTACTACAATATTTGAATGTGCTTAATTTCAAATACAGGTGAAGAGAACTGACCAGTCGAGATGTCCAAGCAGTAAGATTTTGTTTTATTGTTTATAACACTACAAGAGGTTTCACTTTTTAACATTAGTTAACTACATTAGCTTATACTGCAAGTATGAAACTGATCTGGAATGCAGCCTTTCTTAGCTAATGGGTTAACTAATGTTAACAAAACTTTGTGTTTTTCTTTTCTTTTTTTTATCGGCTATGTTGCTAAATTACAGCATGACGGTTATTAATGGCATAGTAGTTAACAGAGTGCATTTTATTTGTGGTAGTTCTACTTAAAAAGGTTTGATATTTCAGGGAACTCAAAGCTCTTCGTGATAAACTGCAAAGAAGCATCAAGCAACTGAACTCAGAATGTGATGAAAATTTTCCAACTCTCAATCATAAGATAAAGGAGCTGAAGGACATCACTGCTGAACTGGAATCCGTGCACAAGGTCACTAGGTGGGCAGTTTGTCAGGAACAGTATAGCAGCAGCTGCAGGAATCACAGCACTAGTGGGGTTGTTTTTGGCCCCGTTCACGTTTGGTGTTTCGTTGGCTGTTTCCGGTGCTGGAGTAGCTATACAGCATGTACCATCACTAACATGATCAAGCAGAAAAACCTACGTCAGACTGTTAAGAAGATCACAGATGATTTTCAGAATATAATCAACGCAATAATTACACATCTGAAGATGTGTAATCAATTAATTATAATTAGAATCAATTTCTAACATCATAGAAGATATTCAGAAGAAGTGGGTTTCTGAATCAGATGCTCCCGACAACTGTGGGTACACTGGAAACTCTTTTTGGCATTTAATCGATTGCAACTGAATTACGAATGGCTAAAATTGGGAACGTGACCACAAGAGCTGCCAGAGCTCTCAAAATTGCTGGGATAACAACTAGCACAATCTTAGCTCTATTTCTGTTTTTAGATGTTTATTGTATTGTTCAAGATTCAACAGAGATCTCTGAAATGAATCAACCAGCAGACAAGAGAAAAGTAGAACATATCAAGTCAGAGACTTTGAGATATATTCATCATATAAAGAAACGTCTGCTTTCTTTCAGGAGACTCTGAACGAAATTGAAAGTGCAAGAGACACAAATAACGGAGAACAATGTGAGCAGTGTGGCAGTGTGCACATAATGGGTGTTAAATGAACACCGCTAGGTGCATATGAGTATTATTTCAATGTTTAGAACTAGTTTATTAGTTATTATTATTATTATTATTAGTTATTAGTTTATATAGTTATTTCAAACAACACTGTGTCCTAACCAGACGTGATGCGACAAGCAATTTGACGAAAACACACGTTTTAGTTGATCAAGTTTAAGAGCAAAAACTACATTGCGAGGCCAAACACAGAGGGAACACTGTGAAATATCTGCTGTGATTGAGTAGTTCATGTTTTACTAGTACTAATTCTAAAAAAAGCATGTTACTTATACTATGCTCTTCGGGAGCATGTCGTAAAACAACATCAATCAAATAATGTCAATATTGTTCTTCCTTCCTTAACTGTAATTCACATCTTTTATAATCATACATTAGTGTCCTTGCAAAAAAGTTAAAATAATATGTTAATTAAGACAATACTATTTTACACTTAAAAAATAAATAAATAAATAAAGACAGTGAATGATGTTATAAATCAAAAGCAGTGTATCCTGCTGGTTTCCCTGTTGATTTCTTAATTAGAAACTAATAAACAAATGGTACCACTGAAATTTGTATGTATTTTTATTAACTAATCTTAACAAAGATGAATAAATACTATAACTATTACTGTATTAGTTAGTACATTAACAAATGGGACCGTATTGTAAAGTGTTACCAGGATCTTTCTTAAACTGACTGATGTTTTTAAAGAATTATGATAAAGCTGCTTAAAATCAGCTGTTGGTACTCAATTAGTAAATAGTACTTGAATAAAAATTTGCACCTCAAATGCCTGTATCTACACTTACATTATGTACATTAAAAAATTAAAGCACTTTCCCATGTAGGTGTTTTTTTCCCCTTATTTATTTGTTTTTATTTGCTGTCACATACAGTAAAGCCACATTAGTCACATGTGAAACTCGTTCACAAAACTACCTCTAGGTGGCGTAAAGAGACGTTTCCATTTTTGCACAGCTGTGTCAGATATGTGACATAAAATGGAGATCAAATGATGAAATAAATGGCTGGGTTGAGGTTGATCGACCTTTACCTTTCTTAAACAAGCAGAGCGACAGAGACAGCGATTATCAAGGAAAGAATAGGCTGTAAAAACCCAATGCAAAATCAGTCTTTCTGTAAGGCCAAAGGTCAAAGAAGAAAGTCATTATTTCACATAGAGAGGTGTAAGATTTTACAGTTACAGTGAATTATTACACTGGGGAAAAAAGCTACCTATTGCATTCAGTTTGTGAAGTCAACAAATTATTTTATTTAAATGGCTCTTTCTGATAAATTTGAATATTTTTGTGTGTGTGTAATGAGTAACAGGCAGTCTACTAAATTAAATAATTCTTGTCAAGACAACTAAACTTTTTTTTTTCTTCATCTTTAAAATGTCTTTACATAACCCACTACATGATGTGCACCCACTACATGGGCATCATTTGCCTCTTAAAACTAGAGGCAAATAAGTTACCCTGATAACTTACCCCTGGCAATTATATGAAATCCAACATTTTCAATGATATCCACATAATGTATAAGGAGGTAACCTGCAGTTGTTACCTGTAAGCACTATGCCTGATTTAACCTGAAGAGAAGAAAAAAAGAATAGTTGAATTTAATAATTGTTTTACTAACAGTCACTAAATTTTGTCCTGCTTGTATTTTATGAGCCAGGCCTATTTATATTCTCCTTATTCACATGTTGCTCCTGTGACACATTTATGAAATCCATACTGTCTTTTTTTCTGTATTTAAGTCACAAATTAACCATTGGTCACGCTAGCTAGTTTACTGCTATCAAACAGCTTTCATTTGTTTGCACTCTGCTAATTCTACATTCATCTAATATATTGTGATTTAAACAATCAAGATGTCATAAATTCAACAAAACACATTCCATCTACTTGTAATGGATAGAGAAATCCATAATAATTTTTTAATTTCCTCAAGTGTGAGATGCTGATTTTAAAGGACTCTGTCACTGACAGACAGAGCCATTTCTATTTAAATGTACTATGTAATGATTATGATGAAACAAGACTGAATAATGATAGTACAGCATGGACCTCTTATAAGTCTGAAGTAAAAAAAAAAAATTTTCCCCACAGAGAAAATAAACTCTTTTTTCAGAATATATATTTTGAATATATATTTTTGAATATATATTTTGATGATTGACCAAGATGGCGGCGCGCACACATCGCGAGGCTCAGCGTCTCTCCAGTTTTTGCAATTTTGTAGTATTTTTCCTGCTCATCTCGGGCCTGTTCGCACTGAACAGCTTTGCTTTAACATCTTACACCCGACAGGAGCTTTTGGATATTGGTGTGCACTTTTCCAACAGTTTTATCACCAATCCTCGACTCATCCCTGAGATCTCCAGACCACCCGAGACTACGCACTCTACCCGGCCGGGCGGAAGTGCTCCCAGGCGGCGTCGTGATCGTAAACAAAGGCGGGGTAAGCGCGGTGGGCTAAGAACTAAGCTAAAGCTAACACCGCTCCGGCTCTCTTTACCCAGCATTTTCCTCGCTAATGTGCGGTCATTGGTGAACAAAATGGATGAGATACGACTTCGCATCACCCACAGTAAGAGACTTTTGGATTGCAACGTCATGGTTTTCACAGAAACATGGCTACATAGCGACGTACCCAATAATGCTATTGAGCTAGCCGGACGCTACATGCTCCGGGCAGATAGGACGGCAGATGACTCCGGCAAGACCAGAGGCGGAGGATTGTGCATTTATGTTAACAAAGCTTGGTGTACGAACTCTGTCATTGTTGGGAAACACTGCTCAGCTAACCTAGAGTTGCAATGACAATAAAGTTGAATCTAATCTAATCTAATCTAATATTTGTTGTCTCAAAACTCTCTCTAAGCTAAGGCAATAGTAACTAAACTCACTTTGTATATGAAGAGTGTTGTTTGTTAATAATTTACAATAATTAAGCTGTGTCAAACTCAATATCAGGCTGTTGGACTCGGGAAATATCAGGAAAGCAGTGATCGAGTTAGAAATATTTTCTACACTGGTCATTGGTGTGCAAATTTACCGAACATAATTATTTCATACATTGCATTATGATTTTGTCACCCGTTATAAGTCATCTATATTGCAGATTGGCGTCACCACATCCTAGATAAACTCCTGATGGAAAATGTTCCACTGAAGAAGAATTTGTTGGGAGACATGCAAGATGATTTCTTCAGCTGATAGTTTGATTTGATTTACTCACATCACCAGAATTTGAGGCTGACTATTGTTCCTATAGTTTGATTTAAACATGTATTATGTTGCAGAATAACTCCCTATGATTTACATTTGCTTCTTGATGAGTGTTAACTTTTAACAATGAATGCAAATGAACAGATTCTAAGGTGTGTAAACATCACAATGAAACTGAAACATGAATTTGCTTTGAAAAAACAAAAACAAAAAAACAAGCAGAGTGAAAACCTTGCCTCTGCATTTCACCAATCAACACTGAGAAATATCCATTACGTTGTAAACTTTTAGCCTTAAGATGTTTTGTGAATACGGCCCCTGGATTCTAAAATTCTGTCTTATGTTTGGAACTTTAAGACACACCGGATTTCGAAAATGTTTTACCCTCGTGATCTGATAAAACTGAGCATGTCTGGAGGGAGAAGGGTTTAGCTTCCATTAAAGATCTTTGTGTTTTCATCCTTTAGTCAGTTAACTGAGAAATTAGCACACTTTCACACTCATGCACACTTTTTTTTTTGCTAGTTACAACTTAGACATTATGTGAAGTCTAAAAATTGCATTTTTGAACTCGGAGAAGCATGTGTTTTAACATCTTTTTGAATCCTCCTGATTTCTAGGCATCTTATTTTTAAAATGTGTTTGTTTATTTGAAAGCTGCATCACAGTCGCTACCGTGAGATTTAAAGTGGCCTGTGGGAGGAAGACTTGCGAGCTGAGCTCTCCAAAGACAAGTTAAGTGCTTGGCTACAATACAGGCCTGCTCAGTCAACAGCATCCAATTACAAACAGATTACATTACACTAAAGCCAAGTTGCATCACATTTTCCCATCGGTTTCACCAATGTGTGAGAGTTTCTCATGCCTTCTGGTTTTACTTTATTGTCTCAGTTTTGGTCAAGCATATTTGACTGGTACCTCAAGGCTTACAATAGGCCTCTTCCAGCGGATGCTGCACTTGCTATCTTTGGTTTCTCTAAGCACACCTCTTGCCTCCATTGAACATTGCAACAGTCTCTAACACTAGGTATGATCATGACCAAGAGACTTGTGCTTCAAAGCAGGAAATCACCCTCACCCCCTTCCTTGGTGGATTACAGACATGATCTATGTTATTCAGATTGTTGAGAGCTAATTCTATTGAAAAGTTTTCTGTTATATTGGGTTCATTTCTTGGACATTTGGATGAGTTAGCATGTCGGTCCGACCCCAGCAACTCTACTGAGGTCTAAGCTACACATCCCAAAAAAGTGTCTATGGTCTCTTTAATCTTATCCACAATCTTCTTGAACTGAAGAGCTGTTTCTTTCATCTGAAGAATACATTTCAAAGTTTCCGATTTGATTTATTCCCTCATCTGCTGGTTGATTCATTTCAGAGAGCTCTGTCGAATCTTGAACAATGCAATAAACATCGAGAGCAAGAAACAGAGCCGAGAGTGCGCCAGCAGCCGCTGCTGTCGTACGGACAGATTTGGCAGTGTCTGCGGTTGCGCACACAACTTTGACAGCCTGTGCAGTCCCACGGACAGCATTGACAGCCCGTACATACACGTGGACTTCTTTGGCAGCTTCTGCACAAATTTTTCCAATTAGAGCCACATCAGCTACTTTGGTAGTCTTTAATATGTCTACAGCACCTCTTGCTGCTCTCTGAAATTCAAGCTTATTTATCGACTGCTCCACCAATTCATTATCCTCTGTGATCTTATAGATTGTGCTCAGGTGCTCAATCATTGGGTTGATTGTGTTCTGGAAATCATTGATGATCTTCTCAATTGTCTGCCGTAGGTTTTTCTGCTTGATCATGTTAGTGATGCTGAATGTTGCACCTGTCGCTCCTCCAGCTACTCCAGCAGCAACACCAACAGCAGTAAGAAGCACCGAATGTGAACGGCGATAAAGCCAGACCTGCTAGTGTTGTGACTCCTCCAGCTGCTCCAATTGATGTTCCCACCAAACTGCCCATCGTAGTGTTCTTGTGCACAGACTCAAGTTCATCAGTGATGGCATTCAGTTCCTTTATTAGATTAGTGAGAGTTTGATGATTTCTGTCGAATTCTGAGTTCAGTTCCTTGATGCTTCTTTTCAGTTCATCAAAAGTGTTGGATGTCCTGAAATATTAAACCTTTCATCAGGATTAAAGTGTATTTGGAATTAGTTATGTTATTTAATCATTAATTAAATCATTAATTATGATGTCGTTTTATAGGCTGGGTGTGTGCAAGACATACAGTATAATAACGCTTATACAATGCATTGAGGAGACGGCCAAACTGCACTCAGTAGCAACGTGATGCAGATATAATTATGGTCCGCGACGCTGACTCAGATTCCCTGAAAAGGACAAGTCTTTGTGACTGTATGTTGTCCTCAAGTTCAAAAAGCCGCTCAGTTTCCACTCTAATAGAGTCTTAAGTTCCAGCTGATGCTGTAAAAGGAGGGCAGATGTTAACATATGACAGGATGACTGAAATAAAAAAAAAATAAAAATAAAAATATATTATTATGTGGCACTTAAAAATAATTTGGCACCTTTCTTCTATAGGAGTCGGTTGCTCCTTGATTGATTGATTGATTGATGTCTGGAGGCCTGTTGAATTTGACACCAGGTTGTGATTTCTGAGGGTCATTTGTTGTTTTAATTGAACAAGATTAATCCAGTTTAATTATGTGCACATTTGATTTGGCACAGGTTTTACACCGAATGCCCTTCCTGACGCAACCTAACACTGAGAGTGCACTAACTTGTGCAACACCAGTGCTGGGACACACACACACACACACACTACAATGATCAATTTAGCATATCCAGTCCACCTAACATGCATGTCTTTGAACTGTTGTGGAAATTCAACACACAATTAATGCAAATCACAAATTCATCATGCAGATCACTGACTCACTGTTGAATGAAGGATGCCAAAGTAGTGATCTGAGGCGCTGTTGTCGTCACTGGAGTCAAACAGTCTGTGATGGTCATCCATTCTAGGAAGAAGTTTACTTGCCTCCCTTTATATTTAAAAGTTCCTTAACAATGAGTTACAAAATTGAATAATACCATTATTGATAATTTTTGACACAGTTAATGTATTTTGTTTTATACTTCAATGATTTTGAGGCCAATTAACACACTTAGTCTCTTTCATTAATTGATATTCTCCATTTTTAGTAATCGAGTAACCACATGATTCTGTTTACTGTAAACATTTGTAACGTAGACAAGCTGTAATATTATTAAAAACAACATTACCTGAAAACACAATATAATTTCATCATCTGAATGTAGTAAGAATTACAACAAGCCCTCAGAGCTCATGCAATATTTTGTTCTTGTAATTATAACATTCTGATCAGTGGTTTAATCTGCATCTCTCAATCATATTTCTGTAACCATGCAGACGTCCCACTGTCTCAGAATGTTCTCTGGATAAAGTGTTATTCTCTCTCTCATGTATCAGACAATAATCAGAGACCCACTCACTTAGGAATATCATTTCAAAAGAAAGTAGATATGAATTCCTTGATACATAATGTAGCAGTAATTATAATGGACTTAAAAAGTATTTGTCACACCCAGACAAAAAAAAAGAAAAGAAAAATTCAGTAATGAAAAAGTCAAGAGTCAAGAAAAATATGAATGCATGAATGCAAAGAAATTACCACAGGTCCGGTGCACCCAGGACGCGATCTTTCCAAATGTCCTTCACTCCGGCACCGGGACACCACGGACCCTGGGTGCACCCGCAGCGGAAGACGCGAGCCAGGACCCGGGTGATGACCTCTGCTTCGCTCCCCTCCGCGAGACGGAACGCGACGCTGTTATCGTCGGAGACTCCATCGTCCGGCACGTTCGTGCTAAGTTAGCTGAAAGTAAAGTGCACACCCACTGTTTTCCTGGTGCTCGTGTTCTCGATGTTTCTGCACAGATACCCACGATCCTGAAGGGCAACGAGAACCCCGGAGCGGTCATGCTTCACGCCGGGGTTAACGCCACCAAGCTGCGGCAGACGGAGACACTGAAGAGGGACTTCAGGAGCCTATTATGACTTCTGTTCTACCCGCTTAGATGATAGAAGTACTTGCACTGTCCAATCTATAAAGACCGTGTCTGTTCCCCGAATAGTGAGGTGAAAATATAAATTTAATGCAGGATCTAGAAAAAATCTGATCATGATTAAACCAGAAAAATGTCAAATAAATGAAAAATAAAAACATTTTTAAAGTTTGGGCTCCTGACCATTAGATCACTTGCACCCAAAACAGTTATTGTAAATGAAATGATCACAGATAATAGTCTTACTGCGCCATGGTACAGCAGTAATACCCATTCTCTCAAGAAATAAACTCGTAGCCTTGAGCGCAAATGGAGAAAAACTAAACTGGAAGTTTTTAGAATTGCGTGGAAAAACAGTATGTCCAGCTATAGACAGGCTCTAAAAGAAGCCAGGGCGTATTTTCATCGAGTCCCGCGCATCGGTTCTGTTCGGAATCGTTTGATGGAAGCGCAGATCAGACGTGAGCTGATTCGTATAGCGCAGCGCTGCCAGTCAAGACTAACCGATTTATGATTTATTATCGAATGAAAAAATCGAAAATGATCACTTTGGTACATTGAGAAGGCATAAATATAAAATATTAATAATAATGATAACTAAAAAATAAAAAACCGAGCCGCGGGCCAAATCAGCCGCCAGGCCACCGGGAATTCTCCCGGTGCTCCCGATGGCCAGTCCGGGCCTGTTAAGTACTACGTTTTCTTTTTTTCTCACAGACAGCAACACTATAAAAATATGGTCTTTTACATGATGCATTGTTGTAGATTAAACTACCCCCGCAGTATATTTAGTAGGCAACTTTAAATTTAAAAACCTTGAACATATTCAGAAGTAAAATGTTACATAACCTACACATCAGTGCAGCAGTAATATTAATGCAAAACCATCCTGACAAAATATTTGTTTCAGAACAATACTGTTTACCTTTACTTTTACTTTAGAGTTTAGATTTTAGATACTATTAGAATATGCAATATAATACTTTTACTTAAAGGATTGTAGCGTCTGGACCAAATCAGACACACCATTTTTCATTGATTTAACAAATCAATTATTCATTAGATTAACAAACGTTCACAGAAACCCTCACCCAATAAACATACTGGGGCCAAGTTGTCTGTGAACAGGGCCCAGGACCCTGGTTACCATGGCAACCCTGACACCAGATACATTTACGACCTAATGGAATGCG